>NC_141014.1:8515949-8793449 GCF_052327205.1 Somniosus microcephalus | reverse complement strand
TAGCAGGCTGATCAAAAAAGTAAAAGCCCATGGGATCCAAGGGAAAGTGGCAAAGTGGATCCAAAATTGGCTCAGTGGCAGGAAGCAGAGGGTGACGGTTGAGGGGAGTTTTTGCGACTGGAAGGCTGTTTCCAGTGGGGTTCCACAGGGCTCAGTACTCGGTCCCTTACTTTTTGTAGTATATATTAATGATTTAGACTTAAATGTAGGGGGCATGATAAGGAAATTTGCAGATGATTCAAAAATTGTCGGTGTGGTTGACAGTGAGGAGGAAAGCTTCAGACTGCAGGAAGATATCGATGAACTGGTCAGTTGGGCAGAAAAGTGGCAAATGGAATTCAATCTGGAAAAGTGTGAGGTAATGCAACAAGGCAAGGGAGGGGCAACAAGGCAAAGGAATACACAATTAATAGGAGGATACTGAGAGGTGTGGAGGAACAGAGGGACCTTGGAGTGTACGTCCACAGATCGTTAAAGGTAGCAGGTTAGGTCGATAAAGTAGTTAAAAAGGCATACAGAATGCTTTCCTTTATTAGCCGAGGCATAGAATATAAGAGCAGGGAGGTTTATGCTTGAACTGTATAAAACACTAGTTAGGCCACAGCTAGAATACTGCATGCAGTTCTGGTCACCACATCACAGGAAGGATGTGATTGCACTGGAGAGGGTGCAGAGGAGATTTACGAGGATGTTGCCAGGACTGGAAAACTTTAGCTAAGAGGAAAGATTGGATAGGCTGGGGTTGTTTTCTGTGGAACAGAGGAAGCTGAGGGGAGATTTAATTGAGGTGTATAAAATCATGAGATGCCTAGATAGAGTGGATAGGAAGGACCTATTTCCCTTAGCAGAGAGGTCAAGAACCAGGCGGCCTAGATTTCAAGTAGCTGGTAGAAGGATTAGAGGGAAGATGAGGAGAAGCTTTTTCACCCAGAGGGTGGTGGGGGTCTGGAACTCACTGCCTGAAAGCGTGGGAACGATAGTGCATTCCAGATCCTAACCATTCGCTGCATAAAAAATGTTTTTCCTCATGTCACCTTTGGTTCTTTTGCCAATCACCTTAAATCTGTGTTCTCTGATTCTCGACCCTTCCACCAATGGGAACAGTTTCTCTCTATCTACTCTGTCCAGACCCCTCATGATTTTGAACACCTCAAATCTCCTCTCAATCTTCTCTGCCCCAAGGAGAACAACCTCAGCTTCTCCAGTCTATCCACATAACTGAAGTCCCTCATCCCTGGAACCGTTCTTGTAAATCTTTTCTGCACCCTCTCTAGGGCCTTCACATCCTTCCTAAAGTGTGGTGCCCACAATTGGACACAATACTCCAGTTGGGACTGAACCAGTGTTTAATACAGGTTCATCATCATTTCCACACATTTGGACTCTTAGGGCTGGATTTTCTCAGCCCCGAGGAGGCGGGTTTGGAGGTGGGACTGCCGGTAAAGTTGCAGAATTTGGGGACGGGTGGCAAACCCGCCCCAACCCGCCTCCGTGCCCTCTTGCCAGGAGGCGGGAAGCCATCCTGCCCTGCGTCCCGTCTCCTTGGAGGCGGGAAGTGTTTAAAGCCTATTAACTGGTAGTTAACAGGCAGAAAATAGGATTATCCCCATTTTTCATTCCAAAGTGCAGGCTTCCTGACCTGGGGGAACCCCGTCAGTGTGTAGGAGTCGAGTAGGAGGTCTGCGGGGGTCGGAGGGGTCTGAAAGTGCAATGTAGAGGTGAGTGATGGGTGCAAGTGTGGAGTGGTAAGTATGTGAGGTGAGTGTCAAGTGTTAGAAAATGTTAACTTACCTTTGTTTCTGCCTACAGCCTTCAGTCGCTGTGGAGCCGGAGTCCTGACATCTCCATTGTAGAGATCACAGACTGGCTGTTGGATCCTCCAATCCAACAGTCATCTGATTTCTACAAAGTAGAAAGGTTTGATGAGTCCTGAACACAAGGTCTCATCAAACTACACAGAATGTCAGTAATTTGACAGCTTCACAGAGGTGTCAAACGATGATATTTCTTCTTTCAAAAGTTCTTGATAGATGACACATCATACATTGACGTGCTCTGTCATTGACTTCCTACTAATTGGCCTGCTGAGCCCGCCGGGCAGGCTTAACAAGGTCAATCAGGGGAAGATCCTGCTGGTTGGCCAGAGTCTGATGGAGGCGGGACTGAAACCAGGCAAGCAGCAGTCCCGCCTCCAACACGTCTCCATTCATAAAATCCAGCCCTGTGCCTCTATTTATGAAGCCCAGGATCCCGTAAACTTTTTTAACTGCTTTCTCAACCTGCCCTGCCACCTTCAACGATTTGTGCACACCTACACCCCTAGGTCTCCCTGTTCATGCACCCCCTTTAGGATTGTACCATTTTGATGCGCTATCAATTCTAATAAGAGGCTGAGCAGAGTTCAGAACGACAGGCTTTTATTAACTACTGAATTGCACTTCAAACAGATCAGGACTATGCCTCTAGTGGACGACCGAATGGCAGAGAGCTGCCATGCGGCCGTCCTTATACCAGGTAGCCAAGGGCGGAGTCAGCTGAGGCATAGTCAGGTATAACAGTGAAACAAGAGTGAACGACAACAACAACAACAACAACAACAATAGTGAACACAGTGAACAACAGTGGTTTACCACATTCACCCCTCGTTTAAAATTAAGTCCGGCGGGGTGAAGTGTATCAAAAGTTCGAGTAGGCGAGTCTGTCGGGCGGCCTCGTTTGCCGTCGAGATCTTCGTGGCGACGGTTGCGATGGTACAGCTTCCAACGACGCGTCTTGAACGGGGTCGAGCACCGGCGTATCGTCCCCTTTGGTGTTGGGTGGGCGAGTGGACTCCGGCTGGTCCTGGGGTCGCGGCATGCCGTCTACTGGGGTGGAATGGACAGGGGTGAGAATTGGGTCTACTGAATTTTGGGCCGTGTCGAAGGGGGTCGTGGTGGAGGGCAATGGTGACGAGTCAGTGGACCCCGAGGGTGCCAGATCTCTAATGGAGACTGTATCCTCCCGCCCATCCGAGTATGCCACGTAGGCGTACTGGGGGTTGGCATGGAGGAGGTGAACCTTCTCTACCAGGGGAGCCATTTTGTGGGACCTTACATGCTTCCTCAGCAGGACGGGCCCTGGGGACGTCAGCCAGTGTGGTAGTGAGGTACCGGATGTGGACCTCCGGGGAAAAACGAACATTCGCTCATGGGGGGTGGCGTTGGTGGCAGTACACAGCAGTGACCGGATGGAGTGGAGCGCATCAGGTAGGACATCCTGCCAACGGGAGGTCGGAAGGCCCCTAGATTTTAAGGCTAGGAGGGCCGCCTTCCAGACCGTCGCGTTCTCTCTTTCAACCTGTCCGTTCCCCCGGGGGTTGTAGCTGGTGGTCCGGCTTGAGCCAATACCTCTCATGAGCAGGTACTGACGGAGTTCGTCGCTCATGAAGGACGAGCCCCGGTCGCTATGAATATAGCTGGGAAAACCGAACAGAGCAAAGAGGTTGTGCAGGCATTTAATGACCGTAGCGGTGGTCATGTCCGGGCAGGGGATGGCGAAAGGGAAACGGGAGTACTCATCAACTATGTTGAGGAAGTACACATTACGGTCCGAGGAGGGGAGGGGCCCTTTAAAGTCGACACTCAGGCGCTCAAAAGGGCGGGTGGCCTTGATCAGGTTTGCTCTGTCAGGCATATAGAAGCGCGGCTTGCACTCTGCACAGACTGGGCAGCTCCTGGTCATGGTCCTGACCTCCTCGATGGAGTAAGGCAGGTTGCGGCCCTTAATGAAATGGAAGAACCTGGTGACCCCCGGGTGGCAGAGGTCATTGTGGAGGCCCCGTAGTCTATCGATCTGCGCGGTGGCGCATGTGCCTCGCGATAGAGCATCTGAGGGTTCGTTGAGTTTCCCGGACCGGTACAAGATGTCGTAATTGTAGGTGGAAAGTTCAATTCTCCACCTCAAAATCTTGTCATTTTTTGATTTTGCCCCTCTACTTGTTGTTGAACATGAAAGCGACTGAACGTTGGTCAGTAAGCAGGGTAAATCGTTTTCCAGCCAGGTAGTGCCGCCAGTGGCGCACCGCCTCCACAATGGCCTGGGCCTCTTTTTCCACAGAGGAGTGTCTGAGTTCGGAGCCCTGGAGGGTTCGTGAAAAAAAGGCCACGGGTCTTCCCGCCTGGTTAAGGGTAGCGGCCAGGGCAAAGTCGGATGCATCGCTCTCCACCTGGAAGGGGATGGACTCGTCTACCGAGTGCATGGTGGCCTTGGCAATGTCATCTTTTATACGGTGAAAGGCTGAGCGGGCCTCCGCCGTCAGGGGGAAGGGAGTGGACTTGATAAGTGGACGGGCTTTGTCCGCATAATGAGGGACCCACTGGGCGTAATAGGAAAAGAAGCCCAGGCACCTTTTGAGGGCCTTGAGACAGTGGGGCAGGGGAAGTTCCATCAATGGGCGCATCCGGTCAGGGTCAGGACCGATGACTCCGTGTTCCACCACGCAACCAAGGATAGCGAGGCGGGCTGTGCGGAATATGCACTTTTCCTTGTTGTACGTGAGGTTTAGGAGTTGGGCCGTGCGAAGGAACTTATCAAGATTGGCGTCATGGTCCTGCAGGTCATGGCCGCAGATGGTCACGTTGTCCAGGTAGGGAAACGTGGCCTGTAACGCATTCTCGTCGACCATCCGGTCCATCTCCCTCTGGAAGACGGAGACACCGTTGGTGACGCCGAAAGGAACCCTGAGGAAGTGAAAAAGACGGCCGTTTGCCTCGAAAGCTGTGTACTGGCGGTCCTCAGGGCGGATAGGGATTTGGTGGTATGCTGCCTTGAGGTCAATGGTCGAGAAAACGCGATATTGCGCTATCTTATTAACCATGTCGGCTATGCGGGGGAGAGGGTATGCGTCCAACTGGGTGTACTTGTTGATAGTCTGGCTGTAGTCGATGACCAGGCGCTGCTTGTTGCCGGTCTTAACGACTACCACCTGAGCTCGCCAGGGGCTGGTACTATCCTCAATAATCCCCTCTTTCAGGAGCCGCGTCACCTCAGATCTTATGAAGGATCTGTCCCCGGTGCTGTATCGCCTGCTCTTTGTGGCGATAGGCTTGCAGTCGCGGGTGAGGTTAGCGAACAGGGGTGGGGTGTGATTTTGAGGGTGGAGAGACTACAGGTGGGGCGCGGCGGGCAATTTAAAAACTGCTGGTTGCAGACAGTGAGCGGGGGACGAGGTCTACCATATGTCAAGGTGACACTCTTAAAGTGACAATGAAAGCCCAACCCCAGCAGAACGGCAGCGCAGAGATGTGGCAGGACGAATAGCTTTACATTTTTATAAACGGAGCCCTTCACCGAGAGGGTCACTACGCAGTAGCCGCCGACGTCTGCTGAGTGAGATTTTGAGGCCATGGAGATCCGATGGCGCGTTGGCCGGACCGAGAGGGAATAATGCCGTACCGTATCAGGGTGTATGAAGCTCTCCGTGCTCCCGGAATCAAAAAGACAAGTTGTGGCGCGGCCATTTACCTGGATGTCCATCGTGGACCTGGCTAGCTGATGGGGTCTGGATTGATCCAGCGTAATGGAGGCCGCTGTGGAGCCGGGAGCGTCGCTGTAGAACCCCGGTGAGGCGGTGGGTGAGTCGGGGGCCCGTTGGCAAAATGGCGGACAAAATGGCGGCGTCGGAGAAGAAGGACAAAAAGGCGGCGCCCATGACGATCCCGATCCCCACGAGGCTGGAGGAAGGCAAGATGGCCGCTCCCACGAATCGCATGCGGCGCTGCTGGAGGTAGGGGTCTTCTGACTTCTGCAGGCAGAGCAGACTGCGTTTTTCGCCGGGCAGCGCGCCCTGGGGTGTTTGGTTTGGCCACAGAAATAACATTTCTGGCTCGGGCGGGACATCGCTGCAGCAGTTGGGGCCGGGGCCCGGGGCGGCGCCACGTCCCAAGATGGCGGCGGCTGCGACATCCACGAGGCGGCCGCGCGGTCCGGGGAGTAGGCCTCCATGTTCCGATGGGCTACGTCCAACGAAAGGGTGAGTGAAATCGCCTTCTTCAGGTCGAGCTCGCTACTTTCCAGCAGTCGCTGCCGTGTGTGAGTGGACCTGAGGCCCGCAACGAGGGCGTCCCGGATGAGCTCCTCCGTATGTTCCGTGGCTGATACTTGCTTGCATTCGCAGGCTCGACCGAGTTCCTTCAGCTCCCGTATGTATGCTTCTGTGGGTTCCCCGGGCTGTTGTTTGCAAGACCCCAGGAGATGTCTTGCGTAAACATAGTTGACCGGGCATGCATATTGCTCCTTCAAAATGTCGATAGCCCCCTGGTAGCTCGTAGCGTCCCGGATAAGGGCAAAAGCTCGGTGGTTTACTTTAGAATTCAGCACCCTGAGCTTGGCGGCGTCGGTGGCGACGGTCTCGCCGGAAGCAGCCAGAAAGGACTCAAAACAGTTCAGCCAGTGCGAGAACTTAGCAGTCGAGTCCGGTTCTTGCGGGTCGAGTTCCAGGCACTTGATCTTAAGTATCTGCAGCATCGTTATTATTTATTTATCTTTTTTGTCAGTAGTTAATAAAATTGATGCGCTATCAATTCTAATAAGAGGCTGAGCAAAGTTCAGAACGACAGGCTTTTATTAACTACTGAATTGCACTTCAAACAGATCAGGACTATGCCTCTAGTGGACGACCGAATGGCAGAGAGCTGCCATGCGGCCGTCCTTATACCAGGTAGCCAAGGGCGGAGTCAGCTGAGGCATAGTCAGGTATAACAGTGAAACAAGAGTGAACGACAACAACAAGAACAATAACAACAATAGTGAACACAGTGAACGACAGTGGTTTACCACACATTTAGTTTATATGCCCTCTCTTCATTCTTTCTACCAAAATGTGTCACTTCACACTTTTCTGCATTAAATTTTATCTGCCACGTGTCTGCCCATCCGTATCTATGGAGGATTGGAATATTATGGCCAGTACCTCCGCGATTTCCTCCCTCAATTCCCTCAGCATCCTAGGATGCATCCCATCCGCTCCTGGTGATTTATCTACTTTAAGTACAGCCAGCCTTTCTAATAGCTCTTCTTTATCCATTTTTATCCTATCAAGTGTCTCCACTACCTCCTCCTTCACTGTGTCTATGGCAGCATCCTCTTCCTTGGTGAAGACAGATGCAAAGTACTCATTTAGTACCTCAGCCATACCCACTGCCTCCATGTGTAGGTCTCCTTTTTGGTCCCTAATCGGCCCACCCCTCCTCTTACTACCCTTTTGCTATTTATATGCCTGTAGAAGAATTTTAAATTACCTTTTATGTTGACTGCCATTCTATTCTCATACCCTCTCTTTGCCCCTCTTACTTTCTTTTTCACTTCTCTATATATAGCCTGATTCTCAGATGTATTTGCAACCTGACATAAGAACATCTGTCATACGTGCTCTTTTTCTGACTTCGGAGCTGGGTTAATATTAGAGGCTAGGAGTTGGGGTTAGAGGTTAAGATTAGAGGCTATGAGTCGGGGTTAGAGGTTAAGATTAAAAGTTAGCTGACTGGACAACACTGCTCATCTACAATTTAAGAAGTGTGAAGATCTGATCATGGTCCTTTCGTCATAACACACATTGCCACTTAATCCACAGACCATTTAACCTCTAGGCCTGGTGAACAATGCCAGGACTGGTCTCAGCCGTTCCATGAGTGGGAGATCCACTCTGACACCATCACAACATGAGTTTATCTGAAAATAGATGGTTTCTTCTCACTGGACAATCACCAGCTCCTTCCAGTCTGCTTTCTAACTGGGCAAATAATGTCCTTTTCATCTCATAGGTTTCAGAATGCTTTTCCATGAGCTTTGGGCTGTTGGGGTACATCAACAGGGCTTTCAAAAATTATCTCCAAATCGTCCTTCCTAAACATGGATCAAGGGGTTGTTGTTCTGACCTTTGTCCAACCAGTCAGGAGTCAGGGCTCGAAGGCCCATTGATCTCTGACCAGTTGGGTTGATTATATTAAGTAAACATGAAACATGAACCAACTCTTTGTTTGTTTGGGCTCAGAACGCTGGGAAAGTTGGTCTCTAAGTTATACCTTGCTCAGCTTGTTAAGAACAAAAGAACATAATAATTAGGAGCAGGAGTCGGCCATTCGGCCCCTCGAGCCTGCTCCGCCATTCAATAAGATCATGGCTGATCTTCGACCTCAACTCCACTTTCCCGCCCGGTCTCCATATCCCTTGATTCCCTTAGAATCCAAAAATCTATCGATCTCAGCCTTGAATATACTCAACGACTGAGCATCCACAGCCCTTTGAGGCAGAGAATTCCAAAATTTCACAACTCTCTGAGTGAAAAAATTCTTCCTCATCTCAGTCTAAAACGGCTGACCCCTTATCCTGAGACTATGCCCCTAGTTCTAGACTCTCCAGCCAGGGGAAACACCCTCTCAGCATCTACCCTGTCAATCCCCCTCAGAATCATATATGTTTCAACGAGATCACGTCTTATTTTTCTAAACTCCAGAGAGTATAGGCCCGATCTACTCATCCCAGGGATCAATCTAGTGAACCTTTGTTGCACCACCTCTAAAGCAAATATGTCCTTCCTCAGATAAGGAGACCAAAACTGTGCACAGTACTCCAGGTGTGGTCTCACCAAAGCTCTGTACAATTGTAGTAAGACTTCCTTACTCTTGTACTCCTAACCCCTTGTAATAAAGGTCAACATGCCATTTGCCTTCCTAATTCCTTGCTCTCCCTGCATGCTAACTCTCTGTTTCCTGTACGAGGACACCTAAATCTCTCTATATCATTGGCAAACTTCGATTCATTACACTTGTTGACTCCATCAATCACTGTTCTTACATTCTGGGGTTTTTGCACAAGATTTTGGGGTTTTTGGGGTTTTTGCCCTTCCTATGAGTTTCGCAGCACCGACCACCCCTGTAAGCAAACACTCGCGCCCTACAACCTGGAGTGGGCACTTACCTGCCCAATGTTCAATGTTCAGGTAAATGTAGCTGCCACGTGGATTCCTCAACTTTGAAGGCATTTTATTAGACTGTGGCTCAGGCCATAAACAACTAGCCAGATTTATTCAACAGTAAGCAGATAAATTAATAGCATTTAAACAAACAGTAGATTTACAGTATTTAAAGACTTTACGATTCATAAAATCATAGAATGATACAGCACAGAAGGAGGCCATTCGTCCATCGTGCCTGTGCCAGCTCTTTGGTGGAGCTCTCCAATTAGTCCCACTCACTGCTCTTTCCCCATAGCCCTGCAAATTTCTCTCCTTCAAGTATTTATCCAATTCTCTTTTGAAAGTTACTATTGAATCTTCTTCCACCGCCCTTTCAGGCAGCGCATTCCAGATCACAACAACTCGCTGCGTAAAAAAATTCTCCATAACTCACCTCTGGTTCTTTACCAATGATCATAAATCGGTGTCCTCTGGTTACCGATTCTCCTTATTTATTCCATCAAAACTCTTCATGATTTTGAACATCTCTAATAATCTCTGCTCTTAAAACCTTCTCTGCACTAAGGAGAACCATCCCAGTTTCTCCAGCCTCTCCGCATAACTGAAGTCCCTCAGCCCTGGTACCATTCTTGTCAGAACACCAAAACAACAAAAGTGTTTCACTTACACAAACACGCGATATAAAACAGTCGGTTGAAACATAGTCCCTAACAAGGCTGTTTTCCATGGAGTCTCGGACTTGGCCTGAGCTCCAATGGCTTCAGACTGATTACTGACTGGGAGAAGGCCAGTTCACAATCCTTTGAAGATATAACAGAAGAAAAGGCATCAAAAACATATCTCTCACAACGACATTACGTGATCAGCCATTCACAGGATTCAAAATGCTGTTTTACCACACAAACATAATCAAGCATGTCTGTCAAAGCGTCCCCAGGATCTTTGAACCGCTGCTGTTCTGTCGCGACCTTTCTTCACTTTCTCTATTTTATTGAACCGACTTGGCTAGTGGTCCTCTGAATGTTCCTCTCTTCTTCTGTACAGGAACAAGAAAGACTGAGGTCCATCCAGTTCACCTTCTACCATCCCGGTAGATAATGGAGTTGTTGACTAATCACAGCCATCAATCTCTGGTCTACAACAGACCCAGACACGAGGTGAGGAAAACCCCCAGTGGTGGAGAGCTTTGGGAACCACAGGTCCAAAGTCACCTGTTCCTCCCGAGCACTCACCACACGTCACGTCGCAAATTACTCATACGCTGTAACTCTGTTTAATGTGGAACTGGGAGTTTGTTGGCAAAAGAGGGCGAGGACATCTGTTGGAAGAGCACGGAACTGCAACACATCCACATTTCTGCAAAGCTCGCTGCAATTTCTTTTTCTTTATTTTCTTTATTTTTATTTACAAAATTGTTACTAAAAATATAATCCATATCTTCAGGGTATAAACAGGAAACAGTCAATGTACAATAAACTATTGCGGAACAAAGCTCTTTTAATCAGGAAATGTCTGATTGTTCAGCATTTGGAGCAGGTTTTCACCTCTTGCTGAATTGGAAAAGTTCAGATTGATTTAAACCACTGACTGATTAAAATGCAAATCTTAACGATTAAGATGGAATAAAAAGCCAGTATCAGTAACGGTGGCCATGAAGATATTGGATTGTTGTAAAAACCCAACTGGTTCACTAATGTCCTTCAGGGAAGGAAATCTGCCGTCCTTACCCGGTCTGGCCTATATGTGACTCCAGACCCACAGCAATGTGGTTGAATCATAGAATGGTTACAGTATGTAAGGAGGTCATTCGGCCCGTCGAGTCCATGCCGGCTCCCTGCGACAGCACTTCAGCTACCCCACTCCCCCGCCCTTTCCCCGTAGCCCTGCAAATGTTTTTCCTTCAGGTACTTATCCAGCTCCCTTTTGAAAGCCATGATTGAATCTGCCTCCACCACCCTATCAGGCAGTGTATTCCAGATCATAACCACTCGCTGCGTAAAATAGTTTTTCTCATGTTGCCTTTGGTTCTTCTGCCAATCACCTTAAATCTGTGTCCTCTGGTTCTCAACCCTTCTGCCAATGGGAACAGTTTCTCTCTATCTACTCTGTCTAGACCCCTCATGATTTTGAACACCTCTATCAAATCTCCTCTCAACCTTCTCTGCTCTAAGGAGAACAACCCCAGCTTCTCCAGTCTATGCACGTAACTGAAGTCTCTCGTCCCTGGAACCATTCTCATAAATCTTTCCTGCACCTTCTCTAAGGCCTTCACATCCTTCTTAAAGTGCGGTGCCCAGAATTGCACACAATACCCCAGTTGAGGCTGAAGCAGTGTTTTATAAAGGTTCACCATAATTTCCACACTTTTGTACCACCACACAGTCCTTGTGGAGATGTTGTCCTGACACCCTCTATTGTGCTGTGTGGCACTACCACTGTGCTAATTGGGATAGATTCAGAACTGATTTAGCAACTCAAAACTGGGCATCCATGAGGTGCTGTAGACCATCAGCAGCAGCAGAATTATATTCCACCACAATCTGTAACCTCATGGCCCGGCATATCCCTCACTCTACCTGTGGTGTATGTGCCTTTAAGAGCCACTGTGTACTGTAATGCCGGTAGTGGCCACTCGGGCTATATAAGCCTGTATAGTGTCTTGTATCTTTTAGTTCACCTCCAGACTTTGTTCAGTAAACACCTGTTAAACCAACTCCTGCATTCCGTGTCTCCATTAACACACGGATACAACAGTGGCAACGAATTGGAAACGGACTTACCTGCAATTCGGCAGCACCTCAAGGAGATCGATTCCTCAGACGAAGGTCGAAGAAAAAAAAAAGAAAAAAAACTGTGGTTTCACCAGCTAGCCGGGCTGGTGGCAGGTACTGCAATAATCCTTCCTGGGCGGCGGGCTGAGGCTCGATCAGCTGGCTCTGCAGCGGGGCCGAGCAGCGAAGGCGGAGGCAAACACAGACGGAGGGTGGAGCACTCGGGAGACGGCCGGCGCTGCAAAGCAGGTCGGCACTCGGACCAAGCAGAGGGAGGGAAAAGTCCCAGAGAGTCCGGCAGGAACGAGTCTCCAACTATTAAAAATATCTGTATAAATAAAAACCGCGGTGAACAGCGTTGTCAGCAGCGGCAGCGGCGGGATAGCGTGGGAGGCACCATTTTTTCTCAGCAGGGAAGAAAGGAAAGCGCGGGAGGCGCCATTTTTTTTTCAGGATGCCTAAGACTGGCAATATTACTGCTTTCAATAGTGATATAGAGGATTGGACGACATATGTGGAAAGAGTGGAGGTATATTGCACAGTGAATGAAATAGAGGATGATAAAAAGACATCGGTGCTTCTAAATCTAATGGGCGCAAGGACATACGGGCTGTTACGAAACTTAATCACTCCAGCCAAACCGATGGACAAGAATTTTAAGGAGATTGTTGATACCCTACAGGAGCACTTAAACCCAACATCGCTGCTGATAGCGGAACGATTCAAATTCTTCATGAGGAATCAGCACAAGAATGAAAGTAACGCTGATTACCTCACCGAATTAAGGAAACTGTCAAAGCACTGCCAATTCGGGGCAGGACTGACAGATTCTCTTCGAGACAAATTCGTCTGCAGTCTCCTAAGTGAAGGAACACCGAAAAGGCTACTTTCTGAGAAAGATTTAACACTGGACAAGGCTTTCAGTGTAGCTGTATCATACGAAGCAGCAGCAAGAGGAGCTGCAGAGATACAGCAAAAGCCACAGGACTTCGGCACCCATGAAATGACACAGGGTTTTGAGAGATGTTATCGCTGCGGCAGATCCACCCATGACCAGAGGGACTGCTGGTCCAAGGACAAAGCATGCAGGCAATGCGGAAAGATGGGACACATTGCACGTGTATGCCGATCTGGAAACAAAAAATCCACTGACAGAAAAAAAATCAATAAAGAACAGTACAAAAAGGTATAAATGATGACGGACAGTCGCTCCGAAGACCAGAAGAGCGATAGCGACTCCGGAAACAAGAGACTAAGTTGTCTCAAATTACATAATGTAATTGCCAAAGAAAATTACCAGACCATTTGGGTTACCCTCACGATAGCGGGGTCCCCAGTTAAAATGGAGCTAGATACAGGATCAGCTCTGACCGTCATAAGTCGACGGGATTACGAGCGGCTATTTCCGCATATACCTTTGATAGACACATCCATTATCTTGAAAACATATACGGGGCAGAAAGTATACCCCAGAGGGAAAATAAGGGTGCCTGTTGTATACAACGGCAAGGAAATACAGAAGTTGTACTTATACGTTCTGCAAGATGGTGGTCCACCGCTGTTGGGACGTGAATGGATCAGGAAGATACGTTTAGACTGGCACTCCATTCAGGCACTGACGGTGACCAGTAAGAAAAAAAAATGATGATGACGTCATACCTGAACGATTAAAAGACATCTTGGCCAACGCCAAAGAAGTGTTTCAACAGGAACTAGGAACCTTGAAAGGCGTCACCGCCTCAATAAAAGTGGAAGATGCGGCAATTCCCAAGTTTTTTAAGGCAAGGCCGGTGCCATATGCAATTCGTCCAGCAGTCGAGGCAGAGCTGGAGAATTTGGAAAAGGCAGGCGTGTTATCCAAGATAGATTGGAGCGAGTGGGCAACAGCCATCGTCCCGGTCATGAAGAAAACATTGAATAATGATAAATCTGAAGAACAGAGAAAAATTCGCATCTGTGGGGACTTCAAGGTGTAAACCCGGTCCTTCACACGGTACAGTATCCTCTTCCGAGGATAGAAGATATTTTCGCCTCACTATCCGGAGGGAAACGTTTCACCAAAATTAACTTGGCACAGGCATATCTACAGATGGAGGTTGAGGAGGCCTCTAAAAAGTATCTCACGATAAACACACACAAAGGCCTGTACCAGTACAATCGACTGGTTTTCGGAGTAGCATCAGCTCCAGCTATCTGGCAAAGAGCTATGGAGCAAGTCCTGCAAGGGATTCCGAGGACTCAATGCTACCTAGACGACATCCTTGTAACAGGAGAAAACGACAACGAGCACCTTGCCAATTTGGAGAGGGTGCTCACTAGGCTGAGAGAACGGGGCCTACGAGCAAATCGCCCCAAGTGCGAATTTTTCCAGAAACAAATATCATATTGTGGCCATATAATTAACGAAGAAGGGTTGCATAAGTCACCTGAAAAAATTGAAGCGGTCATAAAAGCCCCAGCACCTGAAAATGTCTCACAATTAAGGTCGTTCCTGGGATTGATAAATTACTATCATAAATTTTTACTGAACTTATCAACTGTTCTGCACGCTCTTAACGAACTGCTACAAACGGGAGTAATTTGGAAATGGAGTGAAGACTGTAAACGTGCCTTCCATAAATGCAAAGGCTTGATCACATCCAAGGAAGTTTTGGCTCATTACAACCCATCACTACCAATCAGACTGGCGTGCGATGCATCCCTTTATGGCGTAGGAGCGGTATTATCGCATAGATTCCCTGATGGCTCGGAGCGGCCGATAGCTTTTGCGTCACGCTCATTGAACTCAGCTGAGCGTAACTATGCCCAGATCGACAGGGAAGCACTCAGCCTGGTATGGGGAGTGAAGAAATTCAACCATTACCTACATGGACAAAAATTTACCTTGTTGACTGACCATCAACCCCTCGTCTCCATATTCAACCCTAAAAAGGGCGTTCCCATTATGACAGCGCAAAGGCTACAGAGGTGGTCCCTTTTCCTAGGGGCACATCAATATGACATAGAATACAAAGGATCAAAACAGCATGGAAATGCTGATGGTTTATCGCGCCTACCGTTGCCAACGGTAGAAGAGGCACCTACAGTGGACCCAGTGGAGATGTTCCACTCAACCATAGTGGAATGTCTACCAGTAACAAATTCTACCATTGAAAAGGAAACGAGAAATGACCCGACTCTCTCACGAGTCTACGATTTAACGGTGAAGGGATGGCCAGCACATGGCGAACCATTGTTGCCAGCATTCTCGCAAAGAAGAGAACAGCTGTCAGTTTGCCAAGGAACCTTGATGTGTGGATCCAGAGTGGTGATTCCACCCAAACTCCAGGATAAAGTGCTAAAGGAGCTTCACGAGGGGCATCTGGGTGGAGTGAAAATGAAGAACCTAGCCAGAGCGTTTGTGTGATGGCCAGGTATCGATGCAGACATCGAAGAAATGACCAATGGCTGTCTAGGATGCCAGAAGGTCCAAAACGCCCCACCACAAGCCCCTCTACATCCATGGGAGTGGCCCTCATCTCCATGGCAAAGGGTACACATCGACTTTGCTGGTCCATTTATGGACTCAATGTTCTTAATTGCGGTTGATGCACACTCCAAGTGGCCGGAGGTAATAAAGATGTCCTCCACCACCACGGAAAAAACCATCACAGTATTAAGGACCATATTTGCCAGGAATGGGCTGCCTGAACAGATCTGTTCTGATAATGGACCGCAATTTGTATCCGAAGAATTCAGGAAGTTCTTAAAAAACAATGGGGTTAAGCACTACACGTCCGCCCCATACTATCCCGCCACCAATGGATTGGCTGAAAGGTTTGTCCAGACCTTCAAGAAGGCCATAAAGGCCATGGGTAATGAAGACATAAATCTACAGCATAAGGTAGATAACTTCTTGTTTGCATACAGGAATGCAACACATGTGGTTACAAACCAAACTCCCGCCATGATGTTTTTCAATAGAAGACTAAGATGCCGGCTGGATTTGATCAAGCCAAACATCAGAAGGGACGTAGGGAACCGGCAATTTCAAGGCATGAATGAAAGGCCAACTAGAACCTTCCAGATAGGTCAACAAGTTTTGGCCCGGGACTACTGTACCGAGAAATGGCAGCCTGGAACTATTTGCACATGACTAGGACCGCTGACGTATACCGTGGACATTGGAGAAAGCATAATAAGGCGCCATGCTGACCAGATCATAGAGTCATCCGAAAAGGGACAACCTACACCACAACTCTATACGCCTAATGATGAAGCAGAGATACCCATAGTATCTACCTCCGATCCGGTGATACTGGAACCAGATGAACCCGACACTGGCATTCAAACCGAATCGACCTTGCCAAAAGAACCTACTACACCACCGAAAACTACTACACCACCGAGGCGTTATCTGGACCGAGTCAGGAAGCCTCCAGAGAGACTGACTTATAATTGATTAACTGCAGCAAATGTGTAGATTATTGTTCTTGTAAACATGTTTATTAATGATTACTTAAAATGTTATGTACTGGTTGTCTAAAAGGGGAGGAATTGTGGTGTATGTGCCTTTAAGAGCCCCTGTGTACTGTAATGCCGGTAGTGGCCACTTGGGCTATATAAGCCTGTATAGTGTCTTGTATCTTTTAGTTCACCTCCAGACTTTGTTCAGTAAACACCTGTTAAACCAACTCCTGCATTCCGTGTCTCCATTAACACACGGATACAACACTACCATTACCATCAAGCCAGGGATCAACCCTAGTTCAATGAGGAGGGTAGAAGAGCATGCCAGGAGCAGCACCAGGCATACCTAAAAGTGAGGTGCCAACCTGGGGAAGCTGCAACATAGGACTACAAGCATGCTAAACAACGGAAGCAGCATGCTATAGACAGGGCTAAGTGATCCCACAATCAACGGATCAGATCAAAGCTCTGCAGTCGTGCCACACCACGAATAGTGGTGGACAATTAAACAACTAACGGGAGGAGGAGGCTCCATGAATATCCCCATCCTCAAAGATGGCGGAGCCCAGCACATGAGTGCAAAAGACAAGGCTGAAGCATTTGCAACCATGATTCACCTCGGCCTCCTCCTGAGGTCCCCACCATCACAGAAGCCAGTCTTCAGCCAATTCGATTCACTCCACGTGATATCAAGAAACCGCTCAGCGAACTGGATACAGCAAAGGCTATGGGCCCAGACAACATCCCGGCTATCGTGCTGAAGACTTGTGCTCCAGAACTAGCAGTGCCTCTAGCCAAGCTGTTACAGTACAGCTACAACACTGGCATCTACCGACAATGTCAAAAACTGCCCAGGTATGTCCTGTCCACAAAAAAAGCAGGACAAATCCAATCCGGCCAATCCAGCACTAAGTGGCTAATAGTGACCATCTGTTGGTGTGGAGTACCCAGATTTGATGTGAGAAGCAGGCACACCCCTCTCACTGATATCTGTAAGTAAATACCTGGGGGGAGAAATTCAGTATTGCCCCATTTGGGGCGCAATTATCGGCCGGGCGCAAAGATTAGCGCCTGGCACTAATTATCGCCTCCGACTGCAAACTTGGCTTTTATTGCCCCTGGAGGTGATTGGAGCGCTAAATCAGGCGCTACACACCTCTCTTAAGGCGCAAAGGCCGAGGAGCGAGGCGCTACCTCAGAGCGCTGGCAAAGCTCATGTGATGTCAGTCAGCAATGGAACACAGACACAATGGCGCCGGCCAGTTCGTAAAGGCGAGGGTTGATCTTGCTTTCCATCCACATCCTGCTCATTGCAGCCTTGAATCTCGGCCTGGAGAGACCTGTACATCAAATCTGCTGGAAAGAACAATGGAGAGGCCCAGGGAAAGAGCTCAGAGTGCAGCCCCCACAGTCTCTTCTAAATCGATACAAGGAAGGGCAAATCAAAATGAACCTGCAAAGTGCTGCTCAGTACCCAAAACTCCTTCACACAGCGTTGAATCTCTCCAGAAGTCTCTCTCTCTCTCAGAATGCGTGGTGCAAAAATGTCACCAACAAAAAATGAAGCCTCACAGCGCCAGGGACCCGGGTTCAAATCTGGCCTCGGGTGACTGTCTGTGTGGAGTTTGCACATTCTCCCCGTGTTTGCGTGGGTTTCCTCCGGGTGCTCCGGTTTCCTCCCACAGTCCAAAGATGTGCAGGTTAGGTTGATTGGCCATGATAAAAATTGACCCTTAGTGTTAGGGGGGATTAAATACGTGGAGTTACGGGGTTACGGGGATAGGGCTTGGGTGGGATGGCTGTCGGTGTAGGGACCGGGTGCTAGGGTTTGAATGATCAGCCATGATCTCGTTGAATGGGGCCGAATGGCCTACTCCTGCTCCTATCTTCTATGTTTATGTTTCTAAATAGCGCTCCCCCAGTCCCTTCCTGACTGCAAAACGCTCCCCTCAACCTGTCGTTGCTAGCGGCAGGCGGTAAGGCAGGGGGCGACACTCAATATCCGGTCCGGGGCGCTACCGGGGCATTGCACACTCGACTGACATCACGATCTGCTGGCGCAGGAGATAATGGCGGTAGTGTTTAGCGCCGCCGCAAAATATCTAGATAATTTCCAGAGCGGCGCAAAGATCGCCGCGCACGGGCACTAGTTGCTTTGCGCCCCATTAACGCCCTCTTAAGGCACTAACAGGAGGCGCAAACCAACTGTATTTTTCCCCCCTGGTTTGTTAAAAGCATTATGAAAATACTCCTTCCATCAGCACTTTCATATTCTGAGTATTATCTCGTACAATTCAGATAGGGGGTCCGAGATTACTGATCGATTTGTAAAGGGTCCTTCGGGGGTCCATGATTACTAATCGATTTGTAAAGGGGTCCTTCGGGGGTCCGTGATTACTAATCGATTCGTAAAGGGGTCCTTCGGGGGTCTGAGATTATTAATCGATTTGTAAAGGGGTCCTTCGGGGGTCTGAGATTATTAAGCGATTTGTAAAGGGGTCCTCCAGGGGTCTGAGATTACTAATCGATTTGTAAAGGGGTCCTTCGGGGGGTCTGAGATTACTAATCGATTTGTAAAGGGTCCTTCAGGGGTCTGAGATTATTAATCGATTTGTAAAGGGGTCCTTCGGGGGTCTGAGATTATTAAGCGATTTGTAAAGGGGTCCTTCGGGGGTCTGAGATTACTAATCGATTTGTAAAGGGGTCCTTCGGGGGGTCTGAGATTACTAATCGATTTGTAAAGGGTCCTTCAGGGGTCTGAGATTATTAATCGATTTGTAAAGGGGTCCTTCGGGGGTCTGAGATTATTAAGCGATTTGTAAAGGGGTCCTTCGGGGGTCTGAGATTACTAATCGATTTGTAAAGAGGTCCTTCGGGGGTCTGTGATTACTAATCGATTTGTAAAGGGGTCCTTCGGGGGTCTGAGATTTTATTAATCGATTTGTAAAGGGGTCCTTCGGGGGTCTGTGATTACTAATCAATTTGTAAAGAGGTCCTTCGGGGGTCTGTGATTACTAATCGATTTGTAAAGGGGTCCTTCGGGGGTCTGAGATTTCATTAATCGATTTGTAAAGGGGTCCTTCGGGGGTCTGTGATTACTAATCGATTTGTAAAGGGGTCCGTCAACCAAAAACGTTTGAGACCCACGGCCGTAAAAGATGCAAAAATAATATTTTTGTCAGATTGATTCTCTGCTCTGATTAGAGACAAGGGGCTAGAAATTCAGTATCGCCACAGTTGGGGCGCTAACTTTTGAAAAGTAGTAGAAGTGGCGCCAGGCGCTAATGATTCTCTCCTGCCGGGTAATTCAGCCTTAGCGCTCCAAGAGGGAAGTGGAGCGCTAAATCAAGCGTAAACCCCTTCTCCGAGGGCGCTAATGTCCGAGAGCGGGGCGGGAGCAGCAGAGCGCTGAACAATTTCGAGTGAAAAGATACCGGCATCGCAGGCTGCTTCCCTCGCTTAAAGGGAAGGGCCATTGATGATGCACAACATACTTCTGCTCAGTTCTGTGTTGCCAGGCGACCTGCATGACTGCCATTGCAGCCTCAAACGCTCTCAGCAAGCGGAGGGCTTGGACCTCTTGCAGCAATAAAGCATCGGAAACTTTCAGCAGGCGCCGGACTGGTGCAAAGAATCAAGTTTGGCCCACCGGAAATAGCGCTCCCCAAGTGGCCAGTCATGTCAGCCATGGCTCAGTGGGCAGCACTCTCGCCTCTGAGTCAGAAAGTTGTGGGTTCAAATCCCACTCCAGGGACTTGAGCACATAAAGCTAGGCTGACGCTCCAATGCGGTGCTGAGGGAGCGCTGCACTGTCAGAAGTGCCGTCTTTCGGATGAGATGTTAAACAGAGGCCCCGTGTGCTCCGTCAGGTGGACTTAAAAGATCCCGCGGCACTATTTCGAAGAAGAGAAGGAGAGTTCTCCCCGGTGTCCTGGCCAATATTTATCCCTCAATCAACATCACTAAAAAACAGATTATCTGGTCATTATCACATTGCTGTTTGTGGGAGCTTGCTGTGCACAAATTGTGACTGCCGTGTTTCCCACATTACAACAGTGACTACACTTCATTGGCTGTAAAGCGCTTTGAGATGTCCAGTGGTTGCGAATGGCGCTATAGAAATGCGAGCGTTTCTTTTAGCCGAGGTGAGGACGCCTCCTCTTCCTGCCGTTGTTCACGCCCGGCCATACAGCGGAGGGGGGCGGGAGGCAATTTCACATCCGGGGCGGTAACGGGGCGCTGCGCACTTTATTACGTCATGATCTGCCAGGTGCTAGAGGGCGAGGCGGTGAGTGTTAGCGCCAGCGCTAGATCGGCAGGGAAGTTCGCGGGCGTCGCTGAAATCATCGTGCCCGGTCGCCAACCCCTCAGCGCCCCCGTTACCGCCTTCCCCAGGCACTAACAGGAGGCGCAAAGCAGCCGAATTTCTCCCCCAAGGTGTTCAGAAGGTGTAAGAATAAAGTACGGAGCAATTACAAGCTCAGCACAGGGTGACCCTGATTGAAAACCATTTCACTGTTTAAAGGCGGGGCAAACCTCAGTCATTTAGTGAGAAGCGATGGTGAATCTTTCCTTGGTCTGTATGGGGTTCACATGTGAGTTGTGGGTCCCCATTGCTTGGACCTACTCTGGGGAGCTGAGCTGTTGGTTCAGCTTGTGTTCAACTTTTATTTTATTTTCTCTCCATTCCTCGACTTTGGGCAGGATTACAGCATTTGATGCTTCAAATGTCCAAGTGAAAAGCAGCTAATTGTCGATGCTGGAAATTTGAAACCTAGAACCCTGCAGCACAGAAGAGGCCATGCGGCCTGTCACGCCTGTGAATGAGCTGTCCAATTAATCCCACTCCCCAGCGTTTTCCCTATAACCCTGCAGATTTTTCCTCTTCAAGTACATGTCCAATTGCCCTTTGAAAGTTACAATGGAATCTGATTCCACCACACTTTCAGCAAGTGCGTTCCAGATCATAACAACCCTCTGTGTGAAGAATTGTCTCCCCATTTCCCCTCTAGTTCTTATCTCTGACCTCTGGTTATTGACCCACTTGCCAGAGGAAACAGTTTCTTCCTACTTGCTCTATCAAAACCCCCGATAATTTTGAATACCTCTATTAGGTCTCCCTGAACCTTCTCTGCTCTGAGGAGAACAAGCCCAGCTTCTCCAATCTCTCCACATAACTGAAGTCCCTCATCCCTGGTATCATCCTGGTAAATCTCTCTGCACCCTCTCCAGGGCCTTGACATCCTTCCTAAAGTGTGGTGCCCAGAACTGGACACAATACTCCAGCTGAGGCCTAACCAGTAAAGGTTTAGCATAACTATCTTGTTTTTGTATTCAATGCCTCTATTTACAAAGCAATGTATCCCATACGCTTTCTTAACTGCCTGATCAACTTGCCCTGCCACCTTCAAGGATTTGGGAATATGCACCCCCAGGTCCCTCTGCTCTTGCACCCCCTCAAAATAGTCCCATTTAGATTATACTGCCTCTCCATGCTGTTTCTCCCAAAGTGCATCACTTCACACTTATCCACATTTCACCTGCCATGTGTCTGCGATTTCACCAGTCTGTCTGTGTCCTCCTGAAATCTGCTGCTATCTTGTTCACTATTTACTACGTTGCCAAGTTTTGGATCACCCGCAAACTTCAAAATTGCACTCCTACACCCAAGTCCAGGTCATTTATATATAACAAGAACTGCTGCAAGCCTCACACCCACATCTCACAGCTTGCACACACTGCCAGCTGTTCAACCATGACAGGATCATCAGCCAAACGCATTGCACAACACTCAGCTGTGGCTCAGTGGGTGGCACTCTCTAGGTGGGAGGGGCTAGGAGTGAGCCAGGTGTTACTGGTTGCCTAATTGCAGCTGGGTGTTGGAGGGAATTTTGTAAAAAGTTGGTGGTGGGTTTTGGGGTGTTGTTTTCAGGTTTTAGGGCCTTTTTGGCCCACAAAAACTGCCAGATGGCTGCTGAGGGGTCCGGAGTGCCGGCACCCCTCAGAGGACAATATTCCCAAGAGGAATTTAATTAGGGAAGAAACTGTGGTGGAAAGGGGGAAAAAAAGGCCCAAAGATTTGGGCCGGGACCTCGGGAGGTTTGGTAAAGAAAATACGGTGGTGGTGCAGTGTGAAGATAAGAAGATTCGAGCTTGGGATATAATCCAGGCGGTTCATGAGGACTGTGGCGAGGGAAGCTGCTTTGCCTGCCGACCAAAGCCGAATGTGGGATTTGAGGTGATGGTCAGTGGCCGTGAGGAGGTGGAAAAACTGAAAGTTGGTGAGAAATTCTTGGAGGTGACTGCTATATTCAGAGGAGGTGGTGGTTTCATTTTTGAACTTGCCAGTGTACATTGAGGACGAAGTGCTGAGCAAAACGTTGGCGTCGTGGGACATTAAAATCTGTTCTGAAATAAAGAGGAGGTACTATCCGGGAACACGGGTAGCAGACAGAACCCGGAATATAAAGGTGCGGTTCCCAGAGGGGCTGAGGCCTTTGCCGTACAGTATGAAGTTCAAGACACTGGAAGGAGTGCAGTACTTTCGTGTGCTGCACGATAACCAAGTAAAGGTGTGCTACTATTGTCTGGGACATAACCATCTCGTAAGAAACTGTCCAGATTTGTATTGTTACAATTGCGGTGAGTCGGGACATATCGCTCGGAGCTGCAAGGCGGAGGGCTGTGGGGTGTGTCACAAAGGCCCCACCCACTGTGAGTGTGTGGAAGAAGGGAGCGATATGAGTGATGAGGAGATGGGAGAAGGAGAAGGAGATGAAAGTGGAACGGCCGGAGGAGCGGTGCAGTCGGAGGACACAGCCGATAAAATGAAGGAGAAAGCAGCACAGGAAGAGGCAGAGGATGGCGGAGCGGAGGACGGGATGGAGATGGCGGAAAACACGCCGAGTGCTGTGGAGGGGAACACTGACAGCAGTGGGCAGCGAGCGTTGAGTGCAGGCTCGAGCCTTAGTGCGGTTCGACTCCCCCTAGGGAGTCTGGTGGCTGCGGGGGGAGAGGAGGCAGGAGCAGGGTGTGTGGTGGATGTGGGTGCTCTGGGGAGAGGCGGGGAGTCGGATATCTTGGTGAGCGGGAGGGGGCAGGACGGGGAGAGTGAGCAAGAGGCAGGAGCCTTAAAGGGACAGCAGGATGGGATCGGCAAGATAGAGACGTCAGAAGGGAACAATTTAGGTGCGCCATTGTCCCATGGAGAGAGGGAACAGGGTGCAAGGGTCAGAGGTGGAGATGTGGTCGAAGGGAGCGGCACAGTGGGAGAAACTGCGATAGCAGGAAGACTCTCTATGGGAGATGAAGTATCTGACGGGGAGCAGGATTATGTATCTGACGGGGAGCAGGCACAGCGGGTTGCAGAAGAGCTTGAGTGTGAGGAATTAGAGGGGGACAGAGACATGGAAGTCGGGGGTGGGGTGGCATCATGTGGAAAGGGAAAGGTTAGTGAGGGGCAGAAGGAGGGAGGAAGGGCAGCTCCTGGGCCCAAACTTAATGCAAGGAAGAGGCTGAAACAGCAGGGAAAGTTTAAACAGGGGGGGAAAAAGAGTCGGAGGCTGCAGGAAAAAGCAACAGCTGCCCGAGAAGTTGGGAAGGAGCATGTGAGGAGGGAAGGGCCAGAGATTAAATGATGGGGAGATTATCAGGCATACTTCCCTTCTTTGGAGCCATGATTACATTGGTCTCGATTAATGTGAACGGACTGAGGGGTGAGAAGAAATTGCAACAGTTGTTGCAGGGTTTTAAAGGTACGGACTTGTTGTGTCTGCAAGAAACCTTTTGGGATGAGGATATCCTAGAAAGAGTTCAGAAGGTTTGGAAGGGAGAGGTGTTTGCGAGTTGTGCAAACAATAACCGTAGAGGGGTGGCTGTTTTGGTGAGTCCGTCCATAAAAGAGAACGTTGCCTTGATGGACAAGGACGCTGAGGGGAGATTTTTATGGCTAAGGGTAAAAATGGAGGGATTTAATTGCGATCTCTTTGATATCTGTGCACCGAACGACCATTGCAAGCGTCGCGAGTTTTTTCGGGGGTTAGTCACTGAAGCGGCAGAGATGGAAAATCCTTGTATAGTGGGGGATTTTAATGTATTTTTATCTCAGATGGACATTTCAGCCCAGATGACCTTTAAGGATGATAACTCCAGAGGGATGATTGTAAAAATGATGGCAAATTTAAATTTGAGAGACTTATGGAGGGACCGGAACCCCATAAAAAGGGAGTTCTCCAGATCAGGTTGGGTGGGTGATGTTTTAAAACAGAGCCGAATAGATTTTGTGTTAATGCGGGAAGGGTTAAGTTCTGAGGTGATGGAGATTTATTATAAAAAAGTATTTTTTAGTGATCACTCGGCTTTGGTTCTTAGAATTAGGAACAGCAGAGTTAAGATCGGTTCAGGGGTGTGGATTTTAAACAATCAATACCTGAAAGAAATTGCTTATAAAGAAGGGATTATAAATATAATAAAGAATGCACGGAAGGAACATTTGTTCTTGAAAGAAAGAAGAGTTTGGTGGGATAATTTCAAATATGAGGTAAAAGTTTTTTCGGTACGTTATGGGAAAAAGAGGGCGGCAGCTAACCAGCGTCGAGAAGAGAATATAAATAAAAGGTTTATGGATGTCTGTAAAGCAGTTGACGGAGGGGATAAGGGAGCGGAGACTAAGTTCCAGGTGCTAAAGGAAGAGTGGGAATTATTGCAAGCTGAAAAATGCAATGGGGCCATTCTCCGTGCAAAGGCTAGAGATGCATTGGAGGACGAAAGATGCACTAGATATTTTCTAGAGCAAGAGAAGCTGTGACAGAGATTATCATTAATTGAAGAGTTGAAGGTTGGGGAGAAGATCATTCATGAAAGTGGGGAGATTTTAGGGGCGGCTAGCAGCTTTTATCAAGAGTTATATACTAAAGAAGACATTTCCAATTTGGCGACGGAGAAGGTTACTGCTTTTATTGAAGAGGGTTTAAAGGAGGATGAGAGAAGCATGTGTGACAAAGAAGTAGGATTAGCGGAAATAAAAGTAGCAATAAGTGGAATGAAGGGGGGGGAAGCCCAGGGTCCGATGGACTAAGTGCAGAATTTTATAAAGAATTTTGCGAGATTTTAAGTCCATTGCTCTTAGAAGTTTTTAAGGAAATTAAAATTGAGGGAAGCCTGGCCCCATCTATGAGGAGAGGGATCATAAGCTTAGATTATATAAAAATAAAGGGGATAGACGTGATCTGAAGAATGGGAGGCCCATCACATTATTAAATGTGGATTATAAGATTTTGGCGAGGGTTATGGCAAATCATTTGAAGGAGATGTTACCGCAGATAGTTTGGCCCTCTCAGTCCTATGGAGTCATAGGCCGGGACATCGCAGACTCTGTGGTCTCAATCCGAGATGCGATAGAGCTCATGGAAGAGAGTGGGAGGGAGGCTTATGTATTAAAGATAGTTCAAGAGAAAGCCTTTGATAGGGTCTCTCATGAGTTTTTATTGAAGGTTTTGGAAGCATTTGGTTTCAAGGAAAATTTCATTCAGTGGATAAGGATTTTTTATTCAAACATATTTAGCTGTGTTAAATGTAATGGTTTCTTATCCAAGTATTTTCCGATACAGAGATCAGTGAGACAGGGTTGTCCCCTGTCCCCATTGTTGTACACATTGGTAGCAGAACCATTGGGTTACATGATGCGAAAGAAACAAGGTGTAGTTGGGATTGTGGTCCCCAGTTCTGGGCTGGTGTCGGTGATACACCAATATGCAGATGACACAACCTTAACATTGAGAAATGGGGAGTCAGTAAGGAAAGCTATGGAGGTAGTGGAAGAATATTGTAGAGCTTCAGGAGCCAGAGTGAATTATAGTAAGTCCCAATGCCTGGTTGCAGGGAGGGGTAGGGGGGAATGGTTGGGGGAATGTCCCTTTAAGGTGGTGGAGGTTTTGGAAGTTCTGGGGGTGCATATGGGGTGCAAGAAAGACAGGGATGAAGTGGATCGATTAAATTGGGAACCGAAGGTTATGAAAATTAAAAAGATTTTGGGAAGATGGGAAAGAAGGTGGTTAAAAGTGCAAGGAAGAGCGACAGTGGTGTCTGCCCTCCTGCTATCTAAGCTATGGTACTTATTGACGGTGGAGGATATTCCTGAGTGGGCAGAAAAGTCCATCCGAGAGGCTTGTGTGAGGTTTTTATGGGAAGGGAAACCAGCCTTGGTGGCTTACAATACCATCATTGGACGGAGAAATCAGGGAGGGCTCAATTTCCCAGATATTGATTTGAAGAAAAAATCCTTTAGAATCAAATGGGTGAAGAGATTTCTTCAGAAGTCAAATACAAGTCTTTGGAAGAGTTGTTTTGAGCATTTTTTAAAACGAAGTGGGATAGGAGGACAGAGGATATTATATATGGAATACAATAATATGTTTTTGAAATCGATTAAACTTCTCCCTAGGTTTTATAAGGGGGTTGTAGAGACTTGGGCCCAATTTTTTATAAGTGTGCAGTTTATGCCCAAGGGGGCTGAGGAATTTTTAGAACAGCCCTTATTTGTGAACAGGTGGGTCAACATCGAAGGAGAGGTTTTATTTAATCAAGCTTTTATAAAAGCTGGGATTATATCTGTGAAAGATGTATTATACGAGGTAATTCCAGGTTGGTTGCCGGAAGCAATAGTGAGGGACATGGTGTGGGAGGAGGATCAGGAGGTAGCGGAAAAAGCAATAGGAATCATGTATGAGAAGATTGTGAGGGCAATGCCACAGGATTGGATGGAAGAAATAAATGCGGAAATCTCCAAAGGAAGTAAAATGCGTCCTGCTTTTCCAAGCTTTGTACTGGAGAAAGGGGGAGAGTTGGTCCAATTTGACAACTGTAATACTCGAGATTTCTATGAGGTATTTAGAGAATGGAGATTCAAGACACCTGCTGGTCAGGAGTTTTGGCAGAGTATATACCCACAGCTGGGCTTCAACAGGATTTGGAAGGGAGTGTGGGTGAACTTTAAATGTCCAGAGTGGATTGAACTGGATTTCAAATTGGCTCATAACCGGATTTTTACCGTGACGGTCTTGTGCAAGATTGGGCGAGTGGAGGCGGCAACTTGCCCAGTGAGTGGGACACGGGATGAGACTCTGTCCCATTTACTGGTGTTATGTCCGCAGTTAAATGACTTTAAGTACTATGTTCGACAGTTGTGTGAAGCTTTTTTGCTGGGTGGGGACCGAAGAACGAGAATGGGAATTCCGTGGGACTCAATTTTGAGATGGGGATTGCAGGAGAGTCTGCCCGAGTCTAGCGGAGCGGCAATTAATTTAATGTTCAGTTTGGCTAGATTTGTGATTGTGCAAAGAAGGAATGCTCTGTTTTTTAAGGGCTGCAGGGTGACAATGCCTGGGAATTAAACATACCAGGTTATTTGACGATCAGGAAGGACAGGCAGGAAGGAAGGGGAGGTGGGGTGGCTATGTTAATAAAGGAAGGAATCACTGTAATACAGAGAAATGATATTGGGTC
Organism: Somniosus microcephalus; assembly: GCF_052327205.1. Taxonomy (NCBI): domain Eukaryota; kingdom Metazoa; phylum Chordata; class Chondrichthyes; order Squaliformes; family Somniosidae; genus Somniosus; species Somniosus microcephalus. The sequence goes on along the minus strand of NC_141014.1, from coordinate 8,765,774 downwards.
AAAAGATCAGGATAATGAAACAGTTTGGGTGGAGATAAGGAATAATAAGGGGAAAAAAACACTAGTGGTCATAGTCTATAGGCCTCCGAACAGTTGCAACTCTGTTGGATGGAGTATCAATCAGGAAATAGTTGAGGCTTGTAATAAGGGAACATCTATAATTATGGGGGATTTTAACTATCATATTAATTGGACAAATCAAATTGGGCAGGGCTGCCTTGAGGATGAGTTCATTGAGTGTATTAGGGATGGGTTTCTTGAGCAGTATGTAACTGAACCGACCAGGGGGCAAGCAACCTTAGATCTGGTCCTGTGTAATGAGACAGGATTAATTAAAAATGTCCTAGTAAAGGATCCCCTTGGAATGAGTGACCATAACATGGTTGAATTCCATATTCAATTAGAGGGTGAGAAGGTTGGATCTCAAACAAGCGTGCTAAGCTTGAATAAAGGAGACTATGAAGGTATGAGAGCGGAATTGAGTAAAGTGGATTGGGAAAATAGATTAAAGGGTAAGACGATACATGATCAGTGGTGTACATTTAAGGAGTTATTTTACAACTTCCAAAAAATATATATTCCACTGAGAAGAAAAGGGTGTAAAAGAAAAGACAGCCATCCGTGGCTAAGTAAAGAAATTAAGGATAGTATTCGACTAAAAACAAGGGCATATAAGGTAGCCAAATCTAGTGGGAGGATAGAGGATTGGGAAAACTTTAAAAGACAGCAAAAAGTAACAAAAAGATTGATTAAGAAAGGGAAGATAGATTATGAAAGTAAATTAGCAAAAAATATAAAAACAGATAGTAAGAGTTTTTATAGTTATATAAAAAGAAAAAGGGTGGCTAAAGTAAATGTTGGTCCCTTAGAGGATGAGACCGGGAAATTAATGGTGGGAAATATGGAGATGGCAAAAACACTGAATGAATATTTTGTATCAGTCTTTACAGTAGAAGACACTAAGAATATCCCAACACTGGACAAACAGGGGGCTATGGGGGGGAGGAGCTAAACACGATCAAAATCACTAAGGAAGTGGTACTCGTTAAAATAATGGGACTCAAGGCAGATAAATCACCTGGACCTGATGGCTTACATCCTAGGGTCTTGAGGGAAGTGGCGGTAGGGATTGTGGATGCATTGGTGGTAATTTTCCAAAACTCCCTGGACTCAGCAAAGGTCCTGGCAGACTGGAAAACTGCTAATGTAACGCCCTTATTTAAGAAGGGCAATAGACAGAAGGCTGGAAACTATAGACCGGTTAGCCTAACATCTGTGGTAGGTAAAATATTGGAGTCCATTATTAAGGAGACAGTAACAGGACATTTGGATAATCATAATTTAATAGGACAAAGTCAGCATGGTTTTATGAAGGGGAAGTCATGTTTGACAAATTTGCTGGAGTTCTTTGAGGAAGTAACATATAGGGTGGATAAAGGGGAACCAGTGGACGTAGTGTATTTAGACTTCCAAAAGGCATTTGACAAGGTGCCACACAAAAGATTATTGCTTAAGATAAAAAGTCACGGGATTGGGGGTAATATTCTGGCATGGATAGAGGATTGGCTATCCAACAGAAGGCAGAGAGTTGGAATAAACGGTTCATTCTCAGACTGGCAATCAGTAACTAGTGGTGTTCCGCAGGGGTCAGTGCTGGGTCCCCAACTCTTTACAATCTATATTAACGATTTGGAGGAGGGGACCGAGTGTAACATATCAAAGTTTGCAGATGATACTAAGATGGGAGGGAAAGTAGTGAGTGAGGAGGACATAAAAAACCTGCAAGGGGACATAGACAGGCTAAGTAAGTGGGCAGAGATTTGGCAGATGGAATACAATACTGGAAAGTGTGAGGTTATGCACTTTGGCAGGAAAAATCGTAGAGCAAGTTATTATCTTAATGGCAAGAAACTGGAAAGTACTGAAGTACAAAGGGATCTGGGGGTCCTGGTGCACGAAACTCAAAAGGTTAGTATGCAGGTGCAGCAAGTGATTAAGAAGGCCAATGGAATGTTGGCTTTCATTGCTAGGGGGATAGAATATAAAAATAGGGAGGTATTGCTTCAGTTGTACAAGATATTGGTGAGACCGCACCTGGAATACTGCATACAGTTTTGGTGTCCATACTTAAGAAAAGACATACTTGCTCTCGAGTCAGTACAAAGAAGGTTCACTCGGTTAATCCCGGGGATGAGGGGATGGACATATGAGGAGAGGTTGAGTAGATTGGGACTCTACTCATTGGAGTTCAGAAGAATGAGAGGCGATCTTATTGAAACATATAAGATTGTGAAGGGGTTGGATCGGGTGGATGCGGGGAAGATGTTCCCGATGATGGGTGAAACTAGAACTAGGGGGCATAGTCTTAGAATAAGGGGCTGCTCTTTCAAAACTGAGATGAGGAGGAACTACTTCACTCAGAGGGTGGTAGGTCCATGGAATATGCTGCCCCAAAAAGCTGTAGAAGCTACATCATTACATAAATTTAAAACAGAAATAGACAGTTTCCTAGAAGTAAAGGGAATTAAGGGTTACGGGGAGCGGGCAGGAATTTGGACATGAGTCTAGGTTCGGATCGGTCATGGCCCTGTGGGTAGCGGAGCGGGCCCAGGGGCCGTGTAGCCTGATCCTGCTCCTATTTCGTGTGTCTAATTCTGTTAGATTCAGGAGATGGTTCTGTGATAGTGGATTGGCGGTTAGGATCAGATCAGCCATGATCTTATTGAATGGCGGAGCAGGCTCGAGGGGCCGATTGGCCTACTCCTGCTCCTATTTCTTATGTTCTTATGTTCTTATAATCACAGCAATCAAAGGTGTGAATGGTGTCCAAACAGGTCAATCAGGAAAACATTACATCAAAGAACAATGAGGTGGGGTCACAAGGGGTCAAATGTTGCAGATGCTGGGGTCTGTATGAAAAACAAAAAACAAACAAAAAACTATTTTTTTGCTGGAAATCACAGCAGGTCCGGCCGCATCTGTGTAGAGAGAACAAGCCAACGACGACTCGAGTCTGGATGACTCTACGTCAGGTGGGGTTACATGTAGCGTGACATGAAACCAAGATCCCGGTTGAGGCCGTCCTCATGAGTGCGGAACTTGGCTATCAGTTTCTGCTCGACGATTTTGTGTTGTCGTGTGTCTCGAAGGCCGCCTTGGAGAATGCTTACCCGAAGATCGGAGGCTGAATGTCCTTGACTGCTGAAGTGTTCCCCGACTGGGAGGGAACACTCCTGCCTGACGATTGTTGTGCGGTGTCCGTTCATCCGTTGCCGCAGTGTCTGCATGGTTTCGCCGATGTACCATGCTCCGGGGCATCCTTTCCTGCAACGTATGAGGTAGACAACGTTGGCCGAGTCACATGAGTATGTACCATGTACCTGGTGGGTGGTGTCCTCACGTGTGATGATGGTATCTGTGTTGATGATCTGGCATGTCTTGCAGAGGTTGCCGTGGCAGGGTTGTGTGGTGTCGTGGTCGTTGTTCTCCTGAAAGCTGGGTAATTTGCTGCGAACGATGCTCTGTTTGAGGTTAGGCGGCTGTTTGAAGGCGAGTAGTGGAGGCGTGGGGATGGCCTTAGCGAGGAGGAATTTTTTCACCCAGAGAGTGGTGAACCTGTGGAATTCTCTACCACAGAAGGCAGTTGAGGCCAAATTATTAAATATATTCAAGAAGGAGTTGGATATATTTCTTAAGGCTAAAGGGATCAAGGGATATGGGGAGAAGGCAGGGACAGGGTACTGAATTTGGATGATCAGCCATGACCTCATTAAATGGCGGAGCAGGCTCGAGGGGCCGAATGGCCTACTCCTGCTCCTATCTTCTATATTTCTATGTTTCTATGTGGAGGAGGTGTTGTCAGCTGGAGGAGCTCGAGCTCTGGGTTTCGGAGCTTGAACAGCGGCTGGCGTCACTGCAGTGCATCCGTGAGGCTGGGAGCTTCATGTTTCAGGAGGTGGTCACCCCACAGTTTAAGAGTTTGCAGGCAGAGAGAGATTGGGTGACTGCCAGAAAGACAAGGAGGACCAGGCAGGTAGTGCAGGAGACCCCTGAGTACATCTTGCTCTCTAACCAGTAGTGGTGAGAGCGATGGTTCCTCTGGGGAGTGGGAGGTGGGACCTGTACAAGCCAGAGTCACGCCCACAGCACCACGGGTGGCTCAGTTGTACAGGGGTAAAGGAGGAAGGTCAGAAGAGCAATAGTGATAGGGATTCAACAGTTAGGGGACCAGACAGGCGTTTCTGTGGCCGCAGATGTGACTCCAGGATGGTATGTTACCTCCCTGGTGCCAGGGTCAAGGATGTCACTGAGCTGTTGCAGGACATTCTGTAGTGGGAGGGTGAACAGCCAGAGGTCGTGGTCCATATCGGTACCGATGACATAGATAGAAAGAGGGATGAGGTCCTGCAGGCAGATTTTAAGGAGCTAGGAAAGAGATTAAAAAGCAGGACCTCAAAGGTAGTAATCTCTCGGTGCCATGTGCTAGTGAGTATAGAAATAGAAGGATAGAGCAGATGAATGCATGGCTGGAGAGATGGTGCAGGAAGGAGGGCTTTAGATTCCTGAGGCATTGGGACCGATTCTGGGGAAGGTGGGACCTGTACAAGCTGGACGGGTTCCTCCTCAACAGGGCCGGGACCAATATCCTCATGGGGAGGTTTGCTAGTGCTGTTGGGGAGGGTGTAACTTAGCTTGGCAGGGAGATGAGAACCTGAGCATAGATTCAGAAGGGAGAGAAGCAAAGCTGGAAATGGAAGGCAGTAAATTAGTAAGTGAGTTTGGAAGGCAGAGGAAACAAAGGCTAGAAAATAGACAACAAAGGGCAGTGCTTAAGGGTATATACGTCAATGCAAGGAATCTAGTAAATAAGGCAGATGAGCTGAGGGCACAGATAGACACGTTGGAGTATGATATTGTGAAGGAATATACTATATAGCCTTTTTAGAAAAATGCACTGTCTTATGAAAGAATTCTGGACTTGTTGAGATAAGGCAGTGGTTGACCCTGAAGAGTACCTTATAAGGAACTCTACCTTATAAATTCTTTAAAACATGACAAACTGGGTTTGGAAATTTAGAAATCTAACTATGAAATAGCTATGAAAGAATTCTGTCTATTGAAACAGGACAAGTTGTTGACCCTGAATAAATAACCTTATTGAAACAGAAGAATGGGTGGCTCCGAGTGGCTGACCTTTTGGGAACAACACAATGGTCAACCCTGGATATGTGATATAAATTAAACTTTGTAAAGATGGCACATAAGATAAGGAACATCTGCCATCGTCGTAAAGATGACACATAAAATAAGGGACATCTGCCTTTCACGCCTTTTTATATGGTGAACCCAAAACACCTGGAGATGAAGGCACAAACCAAAAGTGTGGATAAAAATATATAAAATATGATGGGGGCCGAGGTTATGATCTGAAATTGTTGAACTCAATATTGAGTCCGGAAGGCTGTAAAGTGCCTAATCGGAAGATGAGGTGCTGTTCCTCGAGCTTACGCTGAGCTTCCGTGGAACAATGCAAGAGGCCGCGGACGGTGAGGTCCGAGTGGGAATGGGGCGGTGAATTGAAATGACAGGCGACCGGAAGCTCGGGGTCATCCTTACGGACTGAACAGACGTGTTCCGCAAAGCGGTCACCCAATCTGCGTTTGGTCTCCCCAATGTAGAGGAGACCACATCATGAGCAGCGAATACAGTATACTAGATTGCAAGAAGTACAAGTAAATCGCTGTTTCACCTGGAAGGGGTGTTTGGGGCCCTGGACAGTGGGAAGGGGGGAGGTATAAGGGCAGGTGTTGCATCTCCTGCGCTTACACGGGAAGGTGCCGGGCGAAGGGAAAGGGATGCTGGGGGTGATAGAGAAGTGGACTCGGGTGTCTCGGAGGGAGCGGTCTCTACGGAATGCTGAAAGGGGAGGGGAGTGGAAGGTGCGTTTGGTAGTGGGATCACGTTGGAGGTGGCGGAAATGGCGGAGGATGATCCGTTGAATGTGGTGGCTGGTGGGGTGAAAGATGAGGACAAGGGGAACCCTATCGTGGTTCTGGGAGGGAGGGGCAGGGGTGAGGGCAGAAGTGCGGGAGATAGAACGGACACGGTCGAGGGCCGTGTCAACCATGGTAGAGGGGAATCCATGGTTGAGGAAAAAGGAAGACATGTCGGAAGCACTGGTGTGGAAAGTGGCATCGTCGGAGCAGATGCGGCGGAGACGGAGAAACTGGGAGAATGGAATAGAGTCCTTACAGGAGGCGGGGTGGGAGGAAGTGTAGTCCAGGTAGCTGTGGGAGTCAGTGGGCTTGTAGTGAATGTTGGTCAATAACCTATCCCCAGAGATGGAGAAGTCGAGGAAGGGAAGGGAAGGGAAGAGTCGGAGATGGACCATGTGAAGGTGAGGGAAGGGTGGAACTTGGAAGCAAAGTGAATGAACTTATCTAGTTCAGGGCGAGAGCAGGAAACGGCACCGATACAGTCATCAATGTACCGGAAAAAGAGGTGAGGGAGGGGACCCGAGTAAGACTGGAACAAAGAGTGTTCCACATATCCCACGAAAAGGCAGGCATAGCTAGGGCCCATGCGGGTACCCATAGCAACACCTTTGATTTGGAGGAAATGAGTGGAGTCAAAGGAGAAGTTGTTCAATGTGAGAAGAAGTTCAGCCAGGCGGAGGAGGGTGGTGGTGGATGGGGACTGGTTGGGCCTCTGTTCAAGGAAGAAGCGAAGCGCCCTCAGGCCATCCTGGTGGGGGATGGAGGTGTAGAGGGATTGTACGTCCATGGTGAAAAGGAGGCGGTTGGGGCCAGGAAACTGGAAACTGTTAGAGTGGCGGAGGGTGTCGGAAGAGTCGCGGATGTAGGTGGGAAGAGACTGGACAAGGGGAGAAAAGATAGAGTTGAGATAGGAAGAGATAAGCTCCGTGAGGCAAGAACAGGCTGAAACGATGGGTCTAGCAGGGCAGTCCTGTTTGTGGATCTTGGGAAGGAGGTAGAAGCGGGCTGTGCGGGGTTGGGGGACTATGGGGTTGGTGGCCGCGGGGGGAAGATCTCCAGAGGGGAGGCAGGGAAAGCCTGGTGGGGAGGTGTTGCATCTGCCCTTTTACCTCCTCCCTTCCCACCGTCCAGGGCTCCAAACACTCCTTCCAGCTGAAACAGCGATTTATTTGGACTTCTTGCAATTTAATATACTGTATTCGCTGCTCACGATGTGGCCTCCTCTACACTGGGGAGACCAAGCGCAGATTGGGTGACCGCTTTGCAGAACACCTCCGTTCAGTCCGCAAGCGTGACTCGAGCTTCTGGTCGTCTGTCACATTCATTCTCCGCTCCACTCCCCCTCTGACCTCTCCGTCCTTGGCCTCTTGCACTTTTCCAATGAAGCTCAATGGAAGTTCGAGGATCAGCACCTCATCTTTCGATTAGGCACTTTACAGCCTTCTGGACTCAACATTGAGTTCAATCATTTCAGACCATAACCACTGCTCCCATTTTTTCGGATGGCAGCTGTTGATGATTCTGCCATTCCCATTTACACCTCCTCTAGACCCAGCTTTCGCTTCTTTACTTGTTCCATTACCATCTCCTTTTGTCTTTTAATCTCTCCTGCCTTCCACCCTATCACAGACCTTCCCTTTTGTTCTTTCCTCCCCTCCCCCCTCTCCCTGCTTCTGTACTTGCTTAAAAACATAGAAACATCGAAGATCGGAGCAGGAGTAGGCCATTCGGCCCCTCGAGCCTGCTCCGCCATTTAATGAGATCATGGCTGATCATCCAAATTCAGTGCCCTGTCCCTGCCTTCTCCCCATATCACTTGATCCCTTTAGCCTTAAGAAATATATCTAACTCCTTCTTGAATATATTTAATGAATTGGCCTCAACTGCCTTGTGTGGTAGAGAATTCCACAGGTTCACCACTCTCTGGGTGAAGAAATTCCTCCTCATCTCTGTCCTAAATGGCTTACCCCTTATCCTTAGACTGTGAGCCCTGGTTCTGGACTCCCCCGCCATCGGGAACATCCTTCCTGCATCGAGCCTGTCTAGTCCTGTTAGAATTTCATACGTTTCAATGAGATCCCCTCGCATTCTTCTAAACTCCAGCGAGTACAAGCCCAATCGACCCAATCTCTCCTCATACGTCATTCCTGCCATCCCAGGTATCAGCCTGGTGAATCTTCGCTGCACTCCCTCCATGGCAAGAACATCCTTCCTCAGATAAACCTTTTACATCTCCAACTTTTTCCAGTTCTGGTGAAAGGCCATCGACCTGAAACGTTAACTCTGTTTCTCTCTCCACAGATGCTGCCTGACCTGCTAAGCATTTCCAGCATTTTCTGTTTTTATTTCAGATTTCCAGCATCCGCAGTACTTTGCTGCTGTATGAGAGGACTCTGGGTAGCGGACACCTTTACTCGTTTAAGAAGCAATCAGATGCAGTAATGGGGAGTATAGGGATGTTGTGGAGGGATGAATTAATAAGGGCAAATGGCCTTTCCCATCACCACGTGTCTGGTGATCTGAAGTCCAGGCAGACTCCACACCTCTGTTGGATTAATGTGGAACTGGGAGTTTGTTGGCAAAGGAGGGCGAGGACATCTGTTGGAAGAGCACGGAACTGCAACACACCTGCACTACTGCAAAGCTCGCTGCAATTTCACCGGAAAATAATCAATATTTTCCTTATTTTATTTACATAATTGCTATTAAAAATATAATCCATATCTTCAGGGCATAAACAGGAAACAGTCAATGTAAAATGAACTATTGTGGAGTAAAGATGAGAGGCTTTTAATCAGGAAATGTCTGATTGTTCAGCATTTGGAACAGGTTTTCACCTCTTGCTGAATTGGAAAAGTTCAGATTGATTTAAACCACTGACTGATTAAAATGCAAATCTTAACGATTAAGATGGAATAAAAAGCCGGTATCAGTAACGGTGACCATGAAGCCATGGATGTAAAGATCGCATCAATTAACGTGCGTAGCATAAAAACCACCACACGGTGTGTTTCCACCTTGGGGTACCTCGCCAAGGTCAAGGCCGACCTGTTGTTCCTGCAGGAGTGCGGCCTACCGCACCTCAGCAACTACCGGCAGTGGTCACGATGGTGGTCCCACGGACAATCGATCTGGTCAGGAGGCAACGATTGCCGTGCCTCCAGCCTGGGTATTCTGCTGCGGGGAGGCGACTTCACCATCACCGAAGTTAAGGAGGTGGTGGGTGGCCGCCTCCTCATAGCAGACGTGTTGTACAAGAACGCCCCGCTCAGGCTGATCAATATGTACGCCCCGGCTCTCAAGAACGAGCGGCTGGCCGTTTTCCAGAAAAGTTTGTACAGGGCAACACCTTTGACCACAAGGCCGTCAAGCAGTGGTCAGCACGTAACGTCCTCGAGACCCTACGGGAAAAGGAGATGGTAGATCCTGTCGGATGGTTCCCCGAGCACAGACTGTCGAAGTCATTTGGCAGAATGCCTCATCACCAGAACTCACAAACAAGCACCAAGACGTAGCTTGGCTGGTGGTGAGAAGGGCCCTCCCCGTCAGATCCTTCATGCACTCCCGGCGTCTCTGCTCCACCGCACGCTGTCCGCGAGGAGGCTGCGCTTGGGACGAGACCATCATCCATCTCCTTCTGGAATGTGCCTTTGCAAAGAAGGTCTGGAAAGAGATGCAGTGGTCTTTGTCGAGGTTCATCCCGAGCAGCTCGGTAACACAGGACTCTGTGCTCTACGGACTGTTCCCAGGGACGCACACCGAGACAAACATCAACTGCTGCTGGAAGATCATCAACTCGGTGAAAGACGCCCTTTGGTCTGCCCGAAACCTGCTGGTCTTCCAGAGCAAGGAGATGTCCACGACCGAGTGTTGCAGATTGGCACATTCCAAGGTCCGGGAGTACGTGCTGAGGGACGCACTAAAGGTTGGTGCCGCCGCCGCCAAGGCACGATGGGGAAGGGCCACAGTTTAAGGCCCTCCCGCCAGTGTACACTGAGGGGCTGAAACCAGTGTAAAATCCCCCTTGTGCTGTCTGTAACAGAAAATGTAGAATGTAATGTAAATGTAGATGTAAACTGCATTGTAACTGGAATGAGGCACCCGTGAGTGCCATGTACTGTATTTAATCTGTATTGCACTTTGTGAAATGTAACACTTTGTAAGATTTCAATCACAGGACACACACAGATTACCCAAAGGGTCTTAGGAGTTTGTAATGCTTTTTATTAAAGAGCTACAGTTGAAAGCATAATCAGATATTACATGTGGTTAAGCTAAGTATAACAGACACACAACCCGTGACAGTAGAGAGCGATCTATGACCCCCGAAGCGGAGTGCCATGACTCGACAGACGAACGGACGGTTAGACGCCCGATGAGACAGCGTGGAGGTCTCGGGTCAGCGGATCTCTGCAGCCAGTAGCAGCAGTCACTTCTGTTAATTCGACCCTTGAGCTGTTGGAGGTGTTAGGCCGCCAGCCAGCACTGATTTCCACCTCAGAGGCTAAACTTGATCAAGGTGTTAGGCCGCCAGCATTGATTTCCACCTCGAGGAAGCCGTTGCCCCTCACTGTCTGACTATTTCTTTCTCGGTCCTTTATATTTATATGTTATTTCGGTGGGCTGGTGATTACCTGGTGTCAATCATGGCTGACAAGTCCTTCCCCTCATCTTTCTGAGGAATGTCTTGTTATGTTTCTTTAAGGACATTTTATGACTTTCTGGCTCCATATTGTCTAACCATCATCCCACCATCCTGTGTTTTGCATTTTACGATTCCCTTATCACTTTCACGCCCTGGCCTCGGCCATTGGACCCTGCTGATATATATTAATTCCCAGCCACATCTCTTCAGTTTGTTGTCAGACTCTGTTCTAAGAATTAAAACCCCATTTACGAGTCTAATTTCTTACAACTTGAATTGTACCTTTACAAATTTTTGTGAATAAAGTATATTTATGAAACAAAAGAAAAAGCTGTGCGCGGCGACGGCATTGCCTCACTGCCGCTCGAGCTCCAACCTGGCAACTCAGAACAGGCCAGGGATTGAACCCAAGCACATTCCTGCTCTTACATTAAGTAAGTAAAACAAAATATAATAATAATTATATATGCTTAATTGTACAACTAATTTTTTTATACAGAAAAAATAACTCAATTGTGTTACGGGGGGGGTCCCTGAATTTTTTATAACATGGGTGAGGGCCTCGGCAGCAAAAGGCCGGAGGATCAACAGAAGTCGGTCCTTGGGCCGTAGCCACATGCTCGGGGCGAGCTGCCGACACTGGCTGTGCCTCCTGCCTCCATGGGAAGGTGTTTTTTCATTTTTTCCCCCAAAGTTTACCTTTGGTTGGCAGTTGCAGGGACAGCATTGTGTGGTGGTTGTCTCGGGCACCAGGTGAAATATAAAGCATTTTCAGATGCAGTGATATCGTTTTTGTGAAGTGCTGCGACCTGTTAGCGATGAAATAAAGGTACTAATGAGCTTTATAAACCAACTCCCAATCTATTTTGGTTTATTTTTAAGGGTACGGTAGTGTAGTGGTTATGTTACTAGATTAATAATCCTAGAAGTCTTGACCTAATGATCCAGAGACTGGGCTGGATTTTGCCAGGCCCGAGGAGGTGGGATTGGAGGCGTGTGGGGTATTAAAATTGCAAAAAGTGGCAGGCGGGCCCGACCCCGCCTCCATCCCGCCTCCAAGCAATTTTCCCAAATGCATGGTTTCTGATCCCGTCTCCGTCCCACCTCCAAGAGGTGGGACAGGCCCTTAAGGCCCTTAACAACCACTAAATTGCCTCTATAATCCCATTTTGAGAGGCCTTTCTGATTTTAACACCTTTCCCACGTGATTCACGTCTCCTCTGAAACACGACGGTGAAACCTGGCGGGAGCACAATTGGGATTGCTGACTATCAGCTGCAGGTCAAACATTAAACAGGAGGTTTGATCAGCCATCATTTGCAGGTGGCAGGACTTTGTTGTCTCAGGTCTGGGGGAACTTTTAGAAGGCATAACCACAGCTGTGGAAGTTTGGAGCCTGACACCCATCTCCAGTGTGACCCCCTGGGAAACCCCTCTCGCCACCTTGACTGAGCACTTCCTCAACTGAGGCATATACCAGAAGCGTGGGAGCCATTTATTTCCTTCCCTTCTGGACATTAGATGAGGACGAAGACCAGCTGCGGCACCAGCAGAACCAGGAACAGCAGCAGCACCAACAGCAGCGCCAAGCTGCTGCTCACCCACCTGAAGCTGCACAGGCCAGAAGGGGCCAGCGCATGGAAGCCCGTCGGCGCAGGAGATACCCCCCAAACAGGGTCTACAGACACAGGGTCAGCTACCGCAACATGTCTGAGCAGCAGTGCCAAAGGCGGCTCCGACTTTCGCGAGAGGTAGTGGGTGACATCTGCGCAATGCTGCAACAAGACCTGGAGCCCAGAGGACCAGGTGGACAACCCTTACCAGTGGCCGTCAAAGTCACCACCGCACTCAACTTTTTTGCTTCAGGCTCATTCCAGGGATCAGCAGCAGACATCAGTGGCATCTCCCAGGCGGCCGCACACACTTGCACCACGCAGGTAACCGATGCCCTCTTTGCCATCGCGCACAATCACATCCATTTCTCCAAGGATCAAGCAAGTGTCACGGCGCGTGCGGTTGGATTAGCTAATCTGGCAGGCTTTCCAAGGGTGCAGGGCATCGTTGACTGCACACATGTGGCCCTTAAGGCACCCCATCATAATCCAGGCATTTTTGTCAACCACAAGGGCTTCCATTCTCTCAACATTCAGCAGTTGCCATGACTCCTTCATGCTGCACCAGTCTAGTGTGTCTCTGCTCTTCAGTCCGCCAGACCAACTTAACGGATGGCTACTTGGAGACAAGGGCTATCCCCTGAAGACGTGGCTAATGACGCCGTTGAGGAGCCCATCCAACGAAGCTGAGGAGAGCTACAACTCCAGCCACATGTCCACCAGAGCCATAATCGAGCAAACCATCGGCATGCTGAAGATGCGCTTCAGATGCCTGGATAGATCAGGTGGAGCCCTGCAGTACTCAGCAGTCAGGGTCTCCAGAATTGGCGTGGTTTGCTGTGCACTTCACAACATGGCACAGCGTCGTGGCTTGCAGATTCCTAAGGACCAAGTGGCTCCTCACATATCCTCCTCAGATGAGGAGGAGGAGGAGGAGGAGAGCGAAAACAAACGTCTTGCATTGGCCCATCAACCAGCGGCAGCAGTACGCAAGGACATTGCTGCCCGGGATGCAAGGAACGCACTCATCTTGGCCAGATTTGCTTAGCCTAGCCAATCAAGCACTTTTGCCTCGCAGCTTCTTACCAGAGCATCGACAATGGCCAAGAACCAACAGATTCCTAGCAATTTGATCACCATCCTGACAATTGCAAGTAATCCTAAACCCTCAATGTGGAAGTCCCATTTGCGAAATGACACACGCCACAACTGCAACAGTTGCCATCAGAATTTTTATTTACAATAACCAACTGATGGCATTTAAAAAATAAACACATTTCACCCAAGTGACTACCCTTGTGACTATTTGTGCAGTATCTTGCTCTTACGCGTGCTCCTACGTGGTACTTCCCCTGTGGCTTCAGCAGGTGTGGAGGCCCCTTGCTCACTTTCTTGCTGCTCCTGTCTCGACACCTTTGGCGGGCGTCCTCTGGGGTTGCGAACCTGTGAGGGCTCGGCAACATTCTGCTGCTCCTGCGGCTGTGCAGGGATTGAGACGCCGATCTTAGTTGGGTGGGGACTCTGGTGGGGCTCTGACCAAGGACTTGGCAGTGGCATGGAAGTGTGAGCGCTTGGAGAGGAGCCCCCACTTCCTTGTTCCCTGCCACCAACATCCCTCTCATGGGTCAGGTCCACCTCAGCGCTTGCAAATGGCTTGAGAGCACCTTGCTGCACATCAGGGGGGCCATGGGGACCCGTATCTGCACTGGCAGTCCTACTCAGAAGGACTTCCATGAAGGTCTGGTTTCTCTGTTCAATAGCTGACCATCGCTCCTCCAGAGATGTCAGTCTATTGTGAACACTCACCATGTTTTCTACACTCTGGCGACTTAGCTCCTCCATGGCCGTAGCCATCCTCTCGTCTACTGTAGCCATCCTTTCCATGGAGGTTGCCATCCTTTCCGTGGTGCTGTGTTCATGCGCCAATGACTCCACAAAGGCTCTGCTCATGTTCGCGATGGACTCCTCCATTCGCTCCACACTCGCAGCGACCCTGGAGACAAAACCTGCCAGAGACTCCTGCAACTGTTCCTGGAGTTCCAGCACCGCTGTTCTTCTGGATGGACCCAGAGGCAGAGGGTCGACATGCAGCTGTCCCTGTCTCCACAATCTGCTGATGCTCACTTGTGAGCTGTGATACACCAGGTGACAACACTACTCTATCTCACGATGGTCCCACCGAGGTGTGAGTGTCTGCGCTGGTGACGGGTTGGCTGAATTTTGCTGACGCTGCGCCCTCAGAGGTTGCAGTTTCCTCTGAGGAGTCTGGCGGCTCCGGCTGTTCCTCCTGGACAGTGGGGACGGGTGCTTGCGATGGTCCTGTGGGGGAGTAAAGGAAAGAGTCAGAGATGTGAGGCCAAGGTTACATGCACATTGCATATTGCAGATGATCATAAGTCAATCTGTTAGAGCTTCAGAATCATTATCAGCGACTCATGCAATGTCAATGAGAGAGATCGAAAACTATTCTGTCACCAGCTTGCTGTGATGCACCCTTCTGTCCATCCCACACTTGCGCATCGTCCTCGAGTCCCACGATCTCCAGGACCGCCTCCTCCCAGGGGGTGAGCTGCGCTACTGAGGGTGGCCCTCCTCCTGTCCTCCTCTTTCCCTCTTATTGTGAGCTCTCTTTTCCTGCAATGGGGGAGACAAGTGGAGGTTGAGTGAGAATGAAGGAGTGAGTGTAGAGAATCCATATCATTGCTGGTTAGAAGGAGACAAAGATGGAGTGAGTTGGCAAGACCAAGGGCCCTCCCTGTGTTTTGTAAGTTGTTTTCATAGCATCACAGTGATAGGGAGTGTGAGGGCTGCATAGTCGAATAGTTAGGTGAATGTGACCATAGAGAGAGAGGGAATGGGTGAGGGTGCAGGGATGTCAGTGACAAGTGGGATGTGGAGGAAGAGGTTGCTAAAGCTGAGTGCTGGTGAGGAAAGGCAATGGGGATCAGATTGAGGGTGATGGGAAAGTCATACTCACTTTTCCAGTGCGCAGAAGGTCATGAAACCTCTTCCTGCACTGAAGCCAGGTTCTGTGGATCATCGACAATGAGTTGACCTCTTGGGCCAGCTGGAGCCTTTGTAGGGCGTAGTGATACCGTAGTACCACTCCTGGCCATAGGGGTATAAATAGTACTGTGGGTACTGATCTCCCCTCAGTTCCCGCCTGTTGGTATTAAGTAAAGACCTACGTTGAATCTTCCAAGCTGTCTCGTCATTATTGCATTAAGTATAGACACATACTTTATAAAAGTCACCATGACTGTAAGTGGGAGCGGACTGCCCCTGTATCGAGGGTGGGCCAACAGTTGGGTGGTTCTTGTTATTTTTTTTTTTAAGTGGGAACCCTGGTTGAAATTAAAAGGGAGCAAAGATCAATAGTTATATTCATTCATTTATTTATTTATATTCTTTACACATGTATTTTTTAGAGAACAAATGAATTCTGTTATGAAGTTCAGTTTAAATCTGAGTATTTCCTTGGTCTGATGTAGTTCAGTCCCCATTTTAAAGTCATAGAATTATATTGGCTGCAACTTTCCTTACCTGGGCAGGTTCAGTCCGGGCGGAGTCCATGGTGGGTCCCGACCCTGCTGCTGGCTCCATCCCACTGTATCGAATAAACTTACCTTAATGGGGCGCATTAAGCCTGCCCAGCACGTTACCCGACCCAATGAGATGGAGCGGGTCTGGTTACATCACTCATGACGTGTTTTAAGCTGGGATCCTTAAAGGGACCCTGGCCATGTTAAATTTTAAGTTCAATCTAACATAGTGGGTGTTGAATCTTTACTGTACAATCATATAATAAAAGTTATATATGAGTGGCAAAGAAATATTTACATAATATTATCATTAAGTAATATGACTTCATCTACAAATACGATCAAGAACATAATTAAAAAGTACATTAATTGTGAAGTTATTGGTGCTTTAGTCACAAATCTATAGACTTTTGTATCAGTAACTGGTACAAATAAAAGGTGTGTGTCTATAGGTAGTACGTAAAATTAAGCTGATTTTAAAGGTAGTTGGAAAGGGGTAAATTTACAATCTGATACAAGTTCAGTGGAAGAGCTGCGGAATCCCTGACAAACTGTGTGATATGTGTGTGGTGCGTGTGGTGGGGGTGTGCGCGTGTGGTGGTGGTGTGTGTGGGTGGGTTGTGTGTGTGTGGGTGGTGGGTTGTGTGGGTGGGTTGTGTGTGTGTGTGTGTGGTGTGTGTCTGATATGTGTGTGTGTGGGGTGTGGTGTGTGGTGTGTGGTGTGTGTGTGTGTGTGGTGTGTGTGTGGTGTGTGTGGGTGTGGTGTGTGGTGTGGTGTGTGTGTGGTGTGTGTGTGTGGTCTGTGTGTGGGTGTGGTGTGTGGTGTGGTGTGTGTGTGTGGTGTGGTGTGTGGTGTGTGTGTGTGGTGGTGTGGTGTGTGTGTGCGGGTGTGTGTGTGGTGTGTGTGTGGTGTGTGGTGTGTGTGTGGTGTGTGGTGTGTGGGTGGGTGTGGTGTGGTGTGTGGTGTGTGTGTGGTGGGTGTGGTGTGTGTGTGGTGGGTGTGGTGTGTGTGGTGGGTGTGGTGTGTGTGTGGTGTGGTGTGTGTGTGGTGTGTTGTGTGTGTGGTGTGCGGGTGTGTGTGGTGTGTGTGTGGTGTGTGTGTGGTGTGTGGTGGGTGTGTTGTGTGTGTGGTGTGTTGTGTGTGTGGTGTGTGGTGTGGTGTGTGTGTGGTGTGTTGTGTGGTGTGCGGGTGTGTGTGGTGTGGTGTGTGTGTGTGTTGTGTGTGGTGTGTTGTGTGTGGTGTGTTGTGTGTGTGGTGTGCGGGTGTTTTGCTCAAGGACTGGTTCCTAAGGTTTCCCTGGAGTTTGTAGCTCTGGATTGTTGCAGATTGGACAGCAGGTTCAGGCCGGAACCGAGTGTGGCGCAGCTGGAGTGATCAGCAGGTGCATTTGCGAGCAAGTGTTTGGCAATGGCGGCACCCAGGAGCTGCGCGCGAACCCCACGCCAGGCCGGACAGCACGAGAGGTGGCAGAGCGAGCAGGGCCCTGTGCCCCCGACACCCCCTAACCCTGGGATCGGCCTACGCTGGGCCCGGAGAGCATGAGAGCACGAGAGGTGGCAGAGCGAGCAGGGCCTAGAGCCCTGACACTCCCAAACCCCAGGACATTGTTTAGGTCCTGCCCCTCCCCATATGGGCACATGCGCAGAAGACTGTGCAAATAATCACAGTGGACCTTTGCAAGTGGGAGTGACTGACCCTGGATCGAGAAGGTTCCTGCTATTTCAGTGGGAGCCCTGGTTGAAATTAAAACAGAGCGAAGATCAATCGTTATATTCATTTATTCCGAGGCTGGGGCAATTACAGCTGTTCTGGTGCACGGAGAGAACAGTTGGGATCGGGGTAGAACGTGATCCAGGTCTAAGGGGGGGGGTAATGAGAGTGAGAACAATCCACGTGGGAAGACTGATCACGTTCTCCCCCCCTCTGTTAGACATGGATCATGTTCTGCCAATGACTGAGTGAATCTCTTTCCACACATGGAGCAGGTGAACGGCCTCTATACAGTGTGAACTCGCTGGTGTGTCAGAAGGTTGGTTGAACACACACACCCCACTCACATGCCCCACACACATGGACCCACTGATTTATTGATTAACAAATCCTTACTAGCTTCCTGCTATAGTAGCACCATCTGAGATCCAGAGGCCATTGAGTATTTGCACTTTTTGTTTTCCATTTCCTATTTTAATGAGCGTTTCTTAAAGTTGTAGTCTTGACCTTGGATTAAAGCATTTTTATCACTTCCAGAAGGAAAAAAACATAAAACTCCAAAGAAGTAACTAACGCACTAATTAGAGTATAAAGTCTTTTATTTTACCAGCCAAGGACAACTATAATTACAATTGCAGTACACTAGATAACAGAGGATCGTCACAAAGCTAACTACAGCTCCACTTTCTGTTGGCTGTGAGACAAGACTGGATCAAATTTCACATTGTAGGCAAACTGTTGGGTGTGTCTTGTCCTCCAAAGGCACCAATCAGAAAGCTGGTCCAACCCATTGGTGTTGCAAATAAATACAGCCAAAAAGATTCACTAGAATACCAGAACTGAGAGGTTATAACTATCAGGAATGTTTGAACCAGCTAGGGCTCTTTTTTCTAGAGAGAAGGCTGAGGCGTGATCTGATAAGAGAGGCGTTTCTCGCTGTGTGTGGGGGGGGGGAGAAGGCAGGAGAGATTAAATGACAAAAAGTATAGTGGTGCAAAACAAAAGGAGATGGTAATGCGACAAGCAAAGAAACAAAATATGGGTCCAGAGGAGTTGTAAATGGGAATAGCAG
The DNA here is from genome assembly GCF_052327205.1 of Somniosus microcephalus. NCBI lineage: Eukaryota > Metazoa > Chordata > Chondrichthyes > Squaliformes > Somniosidae > Somniosus > Somniosus microcephalus. The sequence goes on along the minus strand of NC_141014.1, from coordinate 8,747,195 downwards.
AATCATGATCTCATTGAATGGTGTAACAGGCTCCAGGGGCTGAATGAACTCCTCCTGTTCCTATGTAACAGTGGGAGGTGTTCAAAATGTATTTGGAGAAGTACAAAGGCCTGTGCATGCCACTTGGCCAACAAAGGCAGTGAGAGACGGTATAAAACTGAACACAAAGCCTGCAGCTTGAAGAAAGAACTACAACTCCCACAATCTCCTGCGGTCCGACGACATGCGCCTGAAGAAGCGATCCCATAATGCCGCAGCGCTCGCTACTTTGCATAATGGCGTTCTCTTTTCCCAATTTAACGACCAGTTGTTTGGAGAAAGGCCGCTGGCAGCTGAGCGGGAGAACGCGTGCTGTTCGACACGGACTGGGCCGCTCGGGGGCCATGTGGTGACGGCCTCACCCTGACTGTAAGCGGGGGTGGCCGGGCCTTGGTCTGGGCCGCGGCGCTTTTTTCAGTATGCCTTAAACTAATGAGTAAGGAAAATAACGGTCCGGGGTGACGCCCGGGTCCTCGCCGCCTTGTGCGAGAGGAATTTTTGAGCGGGTAAAGGTCGCCTTTGTGGTGACCCGCCTACTTTGTGGGATGCCGCAGTGCAGCGATCTGCCCGGCCCTGCAACCTATTCAATAAAAAGACAGACTATGCAAGTAGGATAACAAAATACTGCAGATGCTGGAAATCCGAAATAACAACAGAAAATGCTGCACAAACTCAGCAGGCCAGGCAACATCGACGTTTCCGGTCGAAGACCCTTTTTCAAAACTGGAAAGGAAATGAAATAGATCGAAAGGCAGGGCTGCCAGAGAACAAAAGAAGTGGAGAGACATTAAGAGGTATTCAAAACGAGATGAGATGGCGATAGGACTTGTGGAGACAAAAGACGGCTCAGATTCAAGTAGCAGCGCTTTAATCTACCATTAGCGACTACTCATTTGCTCAACCAGGGTTCCGCTCTCCTGTGGTTGACATGTTCCATTTCCCGTACGACGGATACCATAATGCCACAGCGTTCTACTTTGCATAATAACAATTCTTTTCCAATTCCTATTTACCAGCTCTTTGGGGAAAGGCGCTGGGAGCTGGGCGGGGAGAGATTGCTGGTCGACAGGGATAGGCGCTTGAGGGAAATAAACTTGCAGGGCTACGGGGATAGAGCGGGGGAATGGGACTGACTGGATCGCTCTACAGAGAGCCGGCACGGACCCGATGGGCCGAATGGCCTCCTTCTGTGCCTTATGTTCTGTGCATGTTACACTAGAGTGGAATGCAAGAGGGGAATCAAAGCCTTTCCACCATCTACAAGGCACAAGTAAGGAGTGTGATAGAATACTCTCCACTTGCCTGGATGAGTGCAGCTCCAACAACACGCAAGCTCGACATCATCCGGGACAAACAGCCCGCTTGATTGACACCCCATCCACCACCTTAAACATTCACTCCCTCCACCACCGGCGCACCGTGGCTGCAGTGTGTACCATCTACAAGATACACTGCAGCAACTCGCCAAGGCTTCTTCGGCAGCACCTCCCAAACCCGCGACCTCTTCCACCTAGAAGGACAAGGGCAGCAGGTGAATGGGAACACCACCACCTGCAAGTTCCCCTCCCAAGTCACACACCAGCCTGACTGGGAAATATATCGCCGATCCTTCATCGTCACTGGGTCAAAATCTTGGAACTCCCTCCCTCCCTAACAGCACTGTGGGAGCACCTTCACCACACGGACTGCAGCGGTTCAAGAAGGCGGCTCACCACCACCTTCTCAAGGGCCATTAGGGATGGGCAATAAATGCCCACACCCCATGAATGGTTTTTAAAAAAGTAGTAGCTGGGCCTACAATACTGTAACAGCAAATTTCCAACCTTCACATGCACCTCCCACCTGGGAGTGATTTTACCTTCTTAAGATTAAAGAGCTTTCATCCCAGACTGGGGGAGGCCTGATTGTGTAAACTTCCAGTCTGCAGCATGTGTCTGCAATGTAACAATGCAGTTGTGACATTTATAACCAACTTGACGTAAGTGAGTTGGTTGGTCACAGGAAGGCTGGCATAGTCTCATTGCGTACGAGGCAGTGCTGGCGACCGTGGGGGCACAGAGTAGAACCTCAGGAGCTGCTCCTTCCCGGGGCCGCTAGCAACCGTTGGTGGCCTACAGCAGAGGGCCCAGCAGGTTCCGACAGGCCAGGAACGGGGGTTTATGCTCACTGTACAAACAACCGCAGGCAAGATCAGCAGGCAGAAAATGGAAATCATTAATAAATGGGCTATTGGCAAGCTTTTAGACGTGCAGTTTTGTGTGATGCTGCTGGCGTTGCTGCTGTGGAATCTGCGCTGCAACGTAGCAGACTCATTTCAAAGCCAAAAGGAAAAAAAACCTGCATTTATATCTCACCTTTCCCAACCTCAGGACGTCCCAAAGCGCTTTACAGCCAATTAAGTACTTTGGAAATGCCAATTGTTGTAATGCAGGGAACGCAGCAGATTTATAGTGCACAGCAAGATCCCAATGTGATAATAACCAGATAAACCATTTTAGTGATGCTCGCTGAGGGATAAATATTGGCCAGGACACCGGGGAGAGCTCCTCTGGCTCTTCTGGAAATAGTGCTGCGGGATCTTTCACATCCACCTGAGCGAGCAGACGGGGCCTCAGTTTAACATCTCATCTGAAAGACGGCACCTCCGACAGTGCAGCACTCCCTCAGCACTGCACTGGGAGTGCCAGCCTAGATTATACACTCAAGACACTGGAGCAGGGGTTGAACCCATGACCTATTGAGCCTGTAGAAGGGAGTGTGCTACCCACTGGGCCACTTCAAGAGGCACTGCCATCTTTTGCCACTTTTTACAATCGAACTAGGACTCAAGAAACACAGGGAGGAACTGGGATTTCCAGCTCCTTCATAGTTTGTTTGTAGCGAGCAAATGACAATCAAATTAGACGTGCAATAATCATGAGGATGGATGGCGTGAATCATAGAGCAGTTCTCCTTAGAGCAGAGAAGGTTAAGAGGAGATTTAATAGAGGTGTTCAAAATCATGAGGCATTTTGATAGAGTAAATAAGGAGAAACTGTATCCAGTGGCAGGAAGGTCATTGAGCAGAGGACACAGATTTAAGGTGATTAGCAAAAGAGCCAGGGGGGAGAGGAGGAGCACTTTTTTACGGAGCACGTTGTTGTGATCTGGAATGCGCTGCCTGAAAGGGCGGTGGAAGCAGATTCAATAGTAACTTTCAAAATAGAATTGGATAAATACTTGAAGGGAAAAATTTACACGGCTATGGGGAGGGGAGCGGGGGAGTGGGATCGCTCTTTCAAAAAGCCTGCAGAGGCACAAGGGGCCGAATGGCCTCCTTCTGCGCTGTATCATTCTCTGATAGCAAAACAGATTAAAAAGATAGGGAGTTGACTGAAGATGGCGCCTTCCAAGCAATGCCAGACCCCCCACAGGCATTGGCTACGTTTCATTAGGGATGGGCAAGAGAGGAACACAACAGCTCAACAGCGCTGAACAAGTGGTGTGACCTTTGAACCCTTGCTGTGCCAGCAATGCTCCATGGTAAAAGAAAGACAGACATTTTATATCCGCCTCAGGACATCCCAAAGCACTACCGTCGATGAGGTACTTTTTTTGGAAGTGCAGTCACTGTTGTAATGTAGGAAAAACGGCAGCCAATTTGTGCACAGCAAGCTCCCACAAACAGCAATGTGATAATGACCAGATAATCTGTTTTAGTGATGTTGATTGAGGGATAAATATTGGCCAGGACACCGGGGAGAACTACCCCTGCTCTTCTTCGAAATAGTGTCATGGGATTCTTTAAGGCCACCCGAGAGAGCAAACGTGGACCTCGGTTAGCATCTCATCCGAAAGACGGCACCTCCAACAGTGCAGCGCTCCCTCAGCACTGCACTGGGTGTGTCAGCCTAGATTTTTATGCTCAAGTATCTGGAGTGGGGCTTGTAACCCATGATCTTCTGAGTCGGAGGTGAGAGTGCCGCCCACTGAGCCACGGTTAACACAGGATGGACCTGCCCAGGGTGGCAGTGCATGCAACACTCACGATACAACCTCACGCAGCTCCCAATGGCCACAGACGAGAAGTTAATTCTGGTGTTTAAAAGAGGCGATCGGTATTCGTGGTTAGAGAGGAAATAAAGGCAGGGAATTGGGGTTAAAGAGATAGAACTGTCATGGTGTACAAAATGGAGTAGTCAGCAAGATGGCCTTCTCTTGTCCCTTGGACTCTCCTTACTAATTTAGCACTAGTGTTTTTATAGACATGATTCATGAGATAGAAGGCGGTGAGACAGGGCCTGGGGCAATTGAGGAGAGACCGGGTAAAGTGGTGAGACTGTGGGGAGGGGGGTGGGATTTATCCCTCAACCAACATCGCTAAAAAAACAGATTATCTGGTCATCACACTGCTTTTTGTGGGAGCTTGCTGTGCGCAAATTGGCTGTCGCATTTCCTACATTACAACAGTGACTACACTTCAAAAGTACTTTATTTGTTGCAAGGCGCTTTTGGGACGTCCTGAGGAGCTATATAAATGCAAGTCTTTCTTTAAGGAGAGCGGGAAAAGAGGGGATATGGACGGGGGTGGCGGGGGTGCGAAATTAAGGAGAGATCGGGACAAGTGGGGAGAAGTGGGAGGGGAATCGGGTCGAGATAGTCTGAATTCCCAACCATTGTGAGGACTCTCCAGAGGCACTGTGGGAGGTCTTCGTCAGCACATCCTTTGTGACTGCGACAAAGGTAAACTGTCCCTCTTCGTCCTTCTTGCTTGTCTGCAGCCTTTGACACGGTTGACCACTCCATCCTTCTCCAACGCCTCTCCACCATCGTCCAGCTGGGTGTGACTGCACTCGCCTGGTTGCATTCTTATCTATCTAATCGTAGCCAGAGAATCACCTGCAATGGCTTCTCTTCCCGCTCCCGCACCGTTACCTCTGCTGTCCCCCAAGGATCTATACTTGGCCCCCTCATCTCATTTCTCATCTACATGTTGCCCCTTGGCGATATCATCTGAAAACACAGCGTCAGTTTCCATGTGTACGCTGACGACACCCAGCTCTACCTCACCACCACCTCTCGACCCCTCCACGGTCTCTAAATTGTCAGATTGCTTGTTCAACATAGAGTTCTGGATGAACAAAAATTTTCTCCAATTAAATATTGGGAAGACCGAAGCCATTGTTTTTGGTCCCTGCCACAAACTCCTTCCCCTAGCCACCGACTCCATCCCTCTCTCTAACATCTGTCTGAGGCTGATCCACACTGTTTGCAACCTTGGTGTCATATTTGACCCTGAAATGAGCTTCCGACCACATATCCGCAGCATAACAAAGACCGCCTACTTCCACCGCCCGTCTCCGCCCCTTGCGTCAGCTCATCCGCTGCTGAAACCCTCATCCGTGCCTTTGTTACCTCCAGACTTGACTATTCCAACACACTCCTGGCCGGCCTCCCACATTCCACCCTACGTAAACTTGAAGTCATCCAAAACTCGGCTGCCCGTGTCCTAACTCGCACCAAGTCCCGTTCACCCATCACCCCTGTGCTCGCTGACCTACATTGGCTCCTGGTTAAGCAGCGCCTCGATTTCAAAATTCTCATCCTTGTTTTCAAATCTCTCCATGGCCTCGCCCCTCCCTATCTCTGTAATCTCCTTCATCCCTACAACCCCCCCCCCCGAGATATCTGCGCTCCTCTAATTCTGCCCTCTTGAGGATCCCTGTTTATAATCACTCAACCGTTGGTGGCCGTGCCTTCTGTTGCCTGGGCCCTAAGCTCTGGAATTCCCTCCCTACACCTCTCCACCTCGCTACCTCTCTTTCCTCCTTTAAGACACTCCTTAAAACTGACCTCTTTGACCAAGCTTTTGGTCACCTGCCATAATTTAACCTTATGTGACTCGGTGTCAAATTTTTTGTCTTAAGATACTCCTGTGAAATACCTTGGGACAATTTACTACATTAAAGGCACTATATAAATACAAGTTGTTGTTGTTGTTGATAGGTTATCAAGGTCAAACCCTTGTAGCTCGCTTGTCTGTCACACTCGGAAGTGTGACATATGTAAACTGTACGTGACATTTACATCCGATGAGCTTAATTTTCATAAACCAACCACAATCTTTCAAACAAAAAGCATTATAAAAAATGAGATAAAAAGCCAGTCATTTCCTTCTGTTTTTTTCTGACCCGGGTACTTTCCTCAGCCACAGTAATTCGTTTCCGTTTGACCTTGAGATGCCCACCTCGTTACACAGGGAGTCTCCCCCACTTTATCCCGTCTCTCCTGCTTCGGGAGTACCTGAGCAAGGGCTCTTCAAGGAACAGGCAAGTGGGAAGACAGCTCCCCCTTAGTGAAGGAACATTGCCCCACGTGCTCCAGATCCCACACTACCTATGAGCAATGTCACAGGAGATCATCGAAAAATGAGTAGACCAAACGAATTGATGCATAGAAATTCTGTGAGTCACATGGGTGTTGTGCTAATTCGAATCCTCGCCTTAATGAATGTGAATGATCTCCACAATGAACAATGTGATGGACACTTTCTAGAGCAAGATTATATAGACTGTACAGCACAGAAACAGGCCGTTCGGCCCAAGTGGTCCATGCCGGCGTTTATGCTCCACACGAGCCTGCTCCCCACCTCTCTTCATCTGACCCTATCAACATGTCACAGAATCACAGAAACCCCACAGTGCAGATAGAGGTCATTTCGGCCCATCGAGCCTGCACCGACACATATCCCACCCAATCCCCGTAACCCCTACACCAACACATATCCTACCCTATCCCCGTAACCCCACGTATTTAATCCCCCTAACACTAAGGGTCAATTTATCATAGCCAATCAACCTAACTCACACATCTTTGGACTGTGGGAGGAAACCCACGCAAACACGGGGAGAATGTGCAAACTCCACACAGACAGTCGCCCGAGGCCGGATTCGAACCCGGGTCCCTGGCGCTGTGAGGCAACAGTGCTAACCACTATGCCACCGTCCTTCTATTCCTTTCTCCCTCATGTGTTTGTCTAGCTTTGTGACAGCTGTGGCTCAGTTGGTAACACCCTCGCCTCGGAATCAGAAAGCGTGTGGGTTCAGCCCCACTCCAGAGACTTAAGCACAAAAAGCTAGGCTGGCACTCCAGTGCAGTACTGAGGGAGCGCTGCACTGTCAGAGGTGCTGTCCTCTCGGATGAGATGTTAAACTGGAGGCCCAGTTTGCTTTCTTTCTCAGGCGGACAGAAAAGATCTCATGGCACTATTTTGAAGAAGAGCAGGGGAATTATCCCCAGTGTCCTGGGGCCAATATTTATCCCTCAACCAACATCGCAAAAACAGATTATCTGGTCATTATCACATTGCTGTTTGTGGGAGCTTGCTGTGCGCAAATTGGCTGCCCCGTTTCCTACATCACAACAGTGACTACACTTCAAAAATACTTCATTGGCTGTAAAGTGCTTTGGGACGTCCTAGGGACATGAAAGGCGCTACAGAAATGCAAGTCTTTTCTTTCTTCCTCTTGAATGGATCCGTGCTCTTCGCCTCAGCTATCCCCTGTGGTAGCGAGTTCCATGTTTTACCCATTTTAACCATTAGATTGATTGTTCATCGCTTGTGAGGTCGTCTGTTTCCTCTGTATTTATATTTTTAATGTAATTTTTTTAATGTTTTCATGTTTTCTTAAACCCTGTCCTTTTCCTGTAATGTATTCATCCTGTGGCTAGCTCTTTGGCCTAGCGCTGAATGTGAGAGCCCCACACAGACCGCTGTCACTGGGAGAGGCTGTTTTTCGTTTCAGTAGCACTTCATTGGAATTCTGAAAACTCCCACAAATGGAGGTGGATAAATGATGTGGAAAAGCAGCCCAAGAACGCTGCTAACGTAGTTCATGGTAACAACAACAACTTGCATTTATATAGCACCTTGAATGCAGCAAAACATCCCAAGATGCTTCACAGGAGCGATTATCAAACAAAATTTGACAATAAAAGAAAGACTTGCATTTCTATGGCGCCTTTCACGACCACTGGACGTCTCAAAGTGCTTTACAGCCAATGAAGTACTTTTTTGAAGTGGAGTCACTGTTGTAATGTAGGAAACGCGGCAGCCAATTTTCTGAGGAGAAGGCTGCATGAATATCCCCATCCTGAATGATGGAATTATTAATTCCCCAGTCTCATCCCCTAAGGGACCAACGTTTACTTTAGCTACTCTCTTCCTTTTTATATACTTGTAGAATCTCTTACTGTCTGTTTTTATATTTCTTGCTACTTTACTCTCAATCTATTTTCTCCTTCTTTATTATTTTTTTAGTCATCCTTTGCAAGTTTCTAAAAATGTCCCGATCTTCTGGCCTACCACTAATCTTTGCAACATTGTATACCTTTTCTTTCAATTTGATACCATCCTTAACTTCCTTAGTTAGCCACGGATGGTGCATCCTTTGTAACACTGTCATGGTAAACTTGACTGAATCTCCATCTGACTGAATGTAAAAGTGACCAAATTTTACCATCATGCTTCACGAAGACAAAGACTGGTTGCTGTGAGAACTTTGCAAAATAAACTGTTTTACTTGTAAGCTGTAAAAGCTGCCAATTGTCTTGCAACAGATATGGAAAACAAGCTTATTGAAGTTCTGTGGGAACAAACTATTGACTGTGAAATCAGTGCAATAACAGAAACATCTTCAGACTATGGAATGTACCGCACCTTGAAGGCCCACAGGAGCCTAACAAACTAGTGATAAGAGGGTCTGGGAAACAACGGCCGGCCATTATGCCGTATAGTTAGGGACATGTAGGTAGTGGGAGGGTTGCTAAACTTTGAGGTATAAAAGGTACTGTTTCAAAACATTCGGCGCTATAGTCGATGGTGACCTGGTCAGTTACCAGTTAAAGTTAGTCATACATCTAGTCATCATTGAATTGACCTCTCACCCGGTGAATAGTATGTATGTGGTTTTGCTGATAATCCCCTGAGCTTAAAGTAAATGATTTTAGATGCTTGCTTGTGATAAGTACATGAATTGAGTACAGTTTGTATTCTGGTAATTACTTGTAACCTCTTGTTGATTTTTCACAGATTCATTGGGTTTTGTGTTGTCTGTTCCACGAGTCTGAACTCTATAAATGGTCAGACAATCAGAACGTCTTACACCTTCTCATAGAGTCTTTCTTTCTCACTGGAATATATCTTTGTTGAGAGTTATGAAATATTTCCTTAAAAGTCTGCCACTGCTTATCTACCGTCTTACCTTTAAATCTATTTTCCCAGTCCACTTTAGCCAACTCTGTCTTCATAAACTTAAATAAAGGCAATTACAAGGGTAAGACACTAGTTTCAGACCCAAGTTTCTCACCCTCAAACTGAATGTGAAATTCTGTCATGTTATGATCACTCTTCCCTAGAGGATCATTTACAATGAGATCATTCATTAATCCTGTCTCATTACACAATACCAGATCTAAAATAGCCTGCTCCCTGGTTGGTTCCACAATGTATTGTTCTAAGAAACTGTCCTGAATACACTCTATGAACTCGTCCTCAAGGCTATCTTTGCCAATTTGATTTGTCCAATCTATATGAAGATTAAAATCATCCACAATTATTGCAGTACCTTTCTTACAAGCCCCCATTATTTCTTGATTTACACTCTGTCCCACAGTGTAGCTACTTTTATTAGGACAGGTGACCAAAAGCTTGGTCAAATAGGTAGGATTTAAGGAGCACCTTAAAGGAGGAGAGAGAGGTAGAGAGGGTGGAGAGGTTCCAGAGCTGAGGGCCCAGGCAACTGAAGGCTCGGCCATCAATGGTGGAGTGATTAAAATTGGGGATGCGCAAGCAGCCAGAATTGGAGAAGGGCAGAGATCTCGGAGGGTTGTGGGGCTGGAGGAGGTTACAGAGATAGGGAAGGGGCGAGGTCATGGAGGGATTTGAAAACAAAGATAGAATTTTAAAATCAAGGCATTACTGGACCAGCAGCCAGTGTAGGTCAGGGAGGGGGGGAGGGGGAGGGGAGTATTTTGCTTTTGTGTAGGTCAGTGAGCACAGGAGTAATGGGTGAATGGGACTTGGTGCGAGTTAGGATACAGGCAGCAACATTTTAGATGCGCTCAAGTTTATGTAGAGTGGAAGATGGGAAGCTGATCAACAGAGCATTGGATTAGACCAGACTAGAAGTAACAAAGACACGGGTGAAGGGTTCAGCAGCAGATTAGAGACAATAATCCAGGACAAAATTAATTGACATTTGAATAAATGAAAGTCAGCATGGATTTGCTAAACATAAATTGTGTTTGACTAACTTGTTTGAGTTCTTTGATGAAGTAACAGAGAGGATTGATGAGGGTAGTGCAGTTGATGTTGTGTATATGGACTTTCAAAGGGTGTTTGACAAAGTGCCACAAATTGTCCGCGAGGAGGCTGCGCTTGGGACGAGACCGTCATCCATCTCCTTCTGGAATGTGCCTTTGCAAAGAAGGTCTGGAAAGAGATGCAGTGGTCTTTGTCGAGGTTCATCCTGAGCAGCTCGGTAACACAGGACTCTGTGCTCTACGGACTGTTCCCAGGGACGCACACCGAGACAAACATCAACTGCTGCTGGAAGATCATCAACTCGGTGAAAGACGCCCTTTGGTCTGCCCGAAACTTGCTGGTCTTCCAGAGCAAGGAGATGTCAACGACCGAGTGCTGCAGATTGGCACATTCCAAGGTCCGGGAGTACGTGCTGAGGGACGTACTAAAGGTTGGTGCCGCCGCCGCAAAGGCACGATGGGGAAGGGCCACAGTTTAAGGCCCTCCCGCCAGTGTACACTGAGGGCCTGAAACCAGTGTAAAATCCCCCTTGTGCTGTCTGTAACAGAAAATGTAGAATGTAATGTAAATGTAGATGTAAACTGCATTGTAACTGGAATGAGGCACCCGTGAGTGCCATGTACTGTATTTAATCTGTATTGCACTTTGTGAAATGTAACACTTTGTAAGATTTCAATCACAGGACACACACAGATTACCCAAAGGGTCTTAGGAGTTTGTAATGCTTTTTATTAAAGAGCTACAGTTTAAAGCATAATCAGATATTACATGTGGTTAAGCTAAGTATAACAGACACACAACCCGTGACAGTAGAGAGCGATCTATGACTCCCGAAGCGGAGCGCCATGACTCGACAGACGAACGGACGGTTAGACGCCCGATGAGACAGCGTGGAGGTCTCGGGTCAGCGGATCTCTGCAGCCAGTAGCAGCAGTCACTTCTGTTAATTCGACCCTTGAGCTGTTGGAGGTGTTAGGCCGCCAGCCAGCACTGATTTCCACCTCAGAGGCTAAACTTGATCAAGGTGTTAGGCCGCCAGCATTGATTTCCACCTCGAGGAAGCCGTTGCCCCTCACTGTCTGACTATTTCTTTCTCGGTCCTTTATATTTATATCTTATTTCGGTGGGCTGGTGATTACCTGGTGTCAATCATGGCTGACAAGTCCTTCCCCTCATCTTTCTGAGGAATGTCTTGTTATGTTTCTTTAAGGACATTTTATGACTTTCTGGCTCCATATTGTCTAACCATCATCCCACCATCCTGTGTTTTGCATTTTACGATTCCCTTATCACTTTCACGCCCTGGCCTCGGCCATTGGACCCTGCTGATATATATTAATTCCCAGCCACATCTCTTCAGTTTGTTGTCAGACTCTGTTCTAAGAATTAAAACCCCATTTACGAGTCTAATTTCTTACAACTTGAATTGTACCTTTACAAATTTTTGTGAATAAAGTATATTTATGAAACAAAAGAAAAAGCTGTGCGCGGCGACGGCATTGCCTCACTGCCGCTCGAGCTCCAACCTGGCAACTCAGAACAGGCCAGGGATTGAACCCAAGCACATTCCTGCTCTTACATTAAGTAAGTAAAACAAAATATAATAATAAATATATATGCTTAATTGTACAACTAATTTTTTTATACAGAAAAAATAACTCAATTGTGTTACGGGGGGTCCCTGAATTTTTTATAACATGGGTGAGGGCCTCGGCAGCAAAAGGCCGGAGGATCAACAGAAGTCGGTCCTTGGGCCGTAGCCATATGCTCGGGGCAAGCTGCCGACACTGGCTGTGCCTCCTGCCTCCATGGGAAGGTGTTTTTTCATTTTTCCCACCAAAGTTTACCTTTGGTTGGCAGTTGCAGGGACAGCATTGTGTGGTGGTTGTCTCGGGCACCAGGTGAAATATAAAGCATTTTCAGATGCAGTGATATCGTTTTTGTGAAGTGCTGCGACCTGTTAGCGATGAAATAAAGGTACTAATGAGCTTTATAAACCAACTCCCAATCTATTTTGGTTTATTTTTAAGGGTACGGTAGTGTAGTGGTTATGTTACTAGATTAATAATCCTAGAAGTCTTGACCTAATGATCCAGAGACTGGGCTGGATTTTGCCAGGCCCGAGGAGGTGGGATTGGAGGCGTGTGGGGTATTAAAATTGCAAAAAGTGGCAGGCGGGCCCGACCCCGCCTCCATCCCGCCTCCAAGCAATTTTCCCAAATGCGTGGTTTCTGATCCCGTCTCCGTCCCACCTCCAAGAGGTGGGACAGGCCCTTAAGGCCCTTAACAACCACTAAATTGCCTCTATAATCCCATTTTGAGAGGCCTTTCCGATTTTAACACCTTTCCCACGTGATTCACGTCTCCTCTGAAACACGACGGTGAAACCTGGCGGGAGCACAATTGGGATTGCTGACTATCAGCTGCAGGTCAAACATTAAACAGGAGGTTTGATCAGCCATCATTTGCAGGTGGCAGGACTTTGTTGTCTCAGGTCTGGGGGAACTTTTAGAAGGCATAACCACAGCTGTGGAAGTTTGGAGCCTGACACCCATCTCCAGTGTGACCCCCTGGGAAACTCCTCTCGCCACCTTGACTGAGCACTTCCTCAACTGAGGCATATGCCAGAAGCATGGGAGCCATTTATTTCCTTCCCTTCTGGACATTAGATGAGGACGAAGACCAGCTGCGGCATCAGCAGAACCAGGAACAGCAGCAGCACCAACAGCAGCGCCAAGCTGCTGCTCACCCACCTGAAGCTGCACAGGCCAGAAGGGGCCAGCGCATGGAAGCCCGTCAGCGCAGGAGATACCCCCCAAACAGGGTCTACAGACACAGGGTCAGCTACCTCAACATGTCTGAGCAGCAGTGCCAAAGGCGGCTCCGACTTTCGTGAGAGGTAGTGGGTGACATCTGCGCAATGCTGCAACAAGACCTGGAGCCCAGAGGACCAGGTGGACAACCCTTACCAGTGGCCGTCAAAGTCACCACCGCACTCAACTTTTTTGCTTCAGGCTCATTCCAGGGATCAGCAGCAGACATCAGCGGCATCTCCCAGGCGGCCGCACACACTTGCATCATGCAGGTAACCGATGCCCTCTTTGCCATCGCGCACAATCACATCCATTTCTCCAAGGATCAAGCAATTGTCACGGCGCGTGCGGTTGGATTAGCTAATCTGGCAGGCTTTCCAAGGGTGCAGGGCATCGTTGACTGCACACATGTGGCCCTTAAGGCACCCCATCATAATCCAGGCATTTTTGTCAACCACAAGGGCTTCCATTCTCTCAACGTTCAGCAGTTGCCATGACTCCTTCATACTGCGCCAGTCTAGTGTGTCTCTGCTCTTCAGTCCGCCAGACCAACTTAACGGATGGCTACTTGGAGACAAGGGCTATCCCCTGAAGACGTGGCTAATGACGCCGTTGAGGAGCCCATCCAACGAAGCTGAGGAGAGCTACAACTCCAGCCACATGTCCACCAGAGCCATAATCGAGCAAACCATCGGCATGCTGAAGATGCGCTTCAGATGCCTGGATAGATCAGGTGGAGCCCTGCAGTACTCAGCAGTCAGGGTCTCCAGAATTGGCGTGGTTTGCTGTGCACTTCACAACATGGCACAACGTCGTGGCTTGCAGATTCCTAAGGACCAAGTGGCTCCTCACATATCCTCCTCAGATGAGGAGGAGGAGGAGGAGGAGAGCGAAAACGAACGTCTTGCATTGGCCCATCAACCAGCGGCAGCAGTACGCAAGGACATTGCTGCCCGGGATGCAAGGAACGCACTCATCTTGGCCAGATTTGCTTAGCCTAGCCAATCAAGCACTTTTGCCTCGCAGCTTCTTACCAGAGCATCGACAATGGCCAAGAACCAACAGATTCCTAGCAATTTGATCACCATCCTGACAATTGCAAGTAATCCTAAACCCTCAATGTGGAAGTCCCATTTGCGAAATGACACACGCCACAACTGCAACAGTTGCCATCAGAATTTTTATTTACAATAACCAACTGATGGCATTTAAAAAATAAACACATTTCACCCAAGTGACTACCCTTGTGACTATTTGTGCAGTATCTTGCTCTTACGCGTGCTCCTACGTGGTACTTCCCCTGTGGCTTCAGCAGATGTGGAGGCCCTTTGCTCACTTTCTTGCTGCTCCTGTCTCGACACCTTTGGCGGGCGTCCTCTGGGGTTGCGAACCTGTGAGGGCTCGGCAACATTCTGCTGCTCCTGCGGCTGTGCAGGGATTGAGACACCGATCTTAGTTGGGTGGGGACTCTGGTGGGGCTCTGACCAAGGACTTGGCAGTGGCATGGAAGTGTGAGCGCTTGGAGAGGAGCCCCCACTTCCTTGTTCCCTGCCACCAACATCCCTCTCATGGGTCAGGTCCACCTCAGCGCTTGCAAATGGCTTGAGAGCACCTTGCTGCACATCAGGGGGGCCATGGGGACCCGTATCTGCACTGGCAGTCCTACTCAGAAGGACTTCCATGAAGGTCTGGTTTCTCTGTTCAATAGCTGACCATCGCTCCTCCAGAGATGTCAGTCTATTCTGAACACTCACCATGTTTTCTACACTCTGGCGACTCAGCTCCTCCATGGCCGTAGCCATCCTCTCGTCTACTGTAGCCATCCTTTCCACGGAGGTTGCCATCCTTTCCGTGGTGCTGTGTTCATGCGCCAATGACTCCACAAAGGCTCTGCTCATGTTCGCGATGGACTCCTCCATTCGCACCACACTCGCAGCGACCCTGGAGACAAAACCTGCCAGAGACTCCTGCAACTGTTCCTGGAGTTCCAGCACTGCTGTTCTTCTGGATGGACCCAGAGGCTGAGGGTCGACATGCAGCTGAGCCGAGCTGGGAGAGTCCTGCGCTCTCCGACTAGGGCTCTCCACTGCTGTCCCTGTCTCCACAATCTGCTGATGCTCACTTGTGAGCTGTGATACACCAGGTGACAACACTACTCTATCTCGCGATGGTCCCACCGAGGTGTGAGTGTCTGCACTGGTGCTGGGTTGGCTGAATTTTGCTGACGCTGCGCCCTCAGAGGTTGCAGTTTCCTCTGAGGAGTCTGGCGGCTCCGGCTGTTCCTCCTGGACAGTGGGGACGGGTGCTTGTGATGGTCCTGTGGGGGAGTAAAGGAAAGAGTCAGAGATGTGAGGCCAAGGTTACATGCACATTGCATATTGCAGATGATCATAAGTCCATCTGTTAGAGCTTCAGAATCATTATCAGCGACTCATGCAATGTCAATGAGAGAGATCGAAAACTATTCTGTCACCAGCTTTCTCTGATGGACCCGTCTGTCCGCCCCCCACTTGCGCATCGTCCTCGAGTCCCACGATCTCCAGGACCTCCTCCTCCCAGGGGGTGAGCTGGGCTACTGAGGGTGGCCCTCCTCCTGTCCTCCTCTTTCCCTCTTATTGTGAGCTCTCTTTTCCTGCAATGGGGGAGACAAGTGGAGGTTGAGTGAGAATGAAGGAGTGAGTGTAGAGAATCCATATCATTGCTGGTTAGAAGGAGACAAAGATGGAGTGAGTTGGCAAGACCAAGGGCCCTCCCTGTGTTTTGTAAGTTGTTTTCATAGCATCACAGTGATAGGGAGTGTGAGGGCTGCATAGTCGAATAGTTAGGTGAATGTGACCATAGAGAGAGAGGGAATGGGTAAGGGTGCAGGGATGTCAGTGACAAGTGGGATGTGGAGGAAGAGGTTGCTAAAGCTGAGTGCTGGTGAGGAAAGGCAATGGGGATCAGATTGAGGGTGATGGGAAAGTCATACTCACTTTTCCAGTGCGCAGAAGGTCATGAAACCTCTTCCTGCACTGAAGCCAGGTTCTGTGGATCATCGACAATGAGTTGACCTCTTGGGCCAGCTGGAGCCTTTGTAGGGCGTAGTGATACCGTAGTACCACTCCTGGCCATAGGGGTATAAATAGTACTGTGGGTACTGATCTCCCCTCAGTTCCCGCCTGTTGGTATTAAGTAAAGACCTACGTTGAATCTTCCAAGCTGTCTCGTCATTATTGCATTAAGTATAGACACATTCTTTATAAAAGTCACCATGACTGTAAGTGGGAGCGGACTGCCCCTGTATCGAGGGTGGGCCAACAGTTGGGTGGTTCTTGTTATTTTTTTTTTTAAGTGGGAACCCTGGTTGAAATTAAAAGGGAGCAAAGATCAATAGTTATATTCATTCATTTATTTATTTATATTCTTTACACATGTATTTTTTAGAGAACAAATGAATTCTGTTATGAAGTTCAGTTTAAATCTGAGTATTTCCTTGGTCTGATGTAGTTCAGTCCCCATTTTAAAGTCATAGAATTATATTGGCTGCAACTTTCCTTACCTGGGCAGGTTCAGTCCGGGCGGAGTCCATGGTGGGTCCCGACCCTGCTGCTGGCTCCATCCCACTGTATCGAATAAACTTACCTTAATGGGGCGCATTAAGCCTGCCCAGCACGTTACCCGACCCAATGAGATGGAGCGGGTCTGGTTACATCACTCATGACGTGTTTTAAGCTGGGATCCTTAAAGGGACCCTGGCCATGTTAAATTTCAAGTTCAATCTAACATAGTGGGTGTTGAATCTTTACTGTA
The DNA here is from genome assembly GCF_052327205.1 of Somniosus microcephalus. NCBI lineage: Eukaryota > Metazoa > Chordata > Chondrichthyes > Squaliformes > Somniosidae > Somniosus > Somniosus microcephalus. Next base: position 8,730,248 of record NC_141014.1, on the reverse strand, counting down.
CAATCATATAATAAAAGTTATATATGAGTGGCAAAGAAATATTTACATAATATTATCATTAAGTAATATGACTTCATCTACAAATACGATCAAGAACATAATTAAAAAGTACATTAATTGTGAAGTTATTGGTGCTTTAGTCACAAATCTATAGACTTTTGTATCAGTAACTGGTACAAATAAAAGGTGTGTGTCTATAGGTAGTACGTAAAATTAAGCTGATTTTAAAGGTAGTTGGAAAGGGGTAAATTTACAATCTGATACAAGTTCAGTGGAAGAGCTGCGGAATCCCTGACAAACTGTGTGATATGTGTGTGGTGGGTGTGCGCGTGTGGTGGGGGTGTGTGTGTTGTGTGTGTGGTGTGGTGTGTGTGTGGTGGGTGTGGTGTGTGTGTGGTGTGTGTGTGGTGTGTGGTGTGTGGTGTGGTGTGTGTGTGGGGTGTGGTGTGTGTGTGGTGTATGGTGTGGTGTGTGTGGTGTGGTGTGTGTGTGTGTGTGTGTGTGTGGTGTGTGTGTGGTGTATGGTGTGGTGTGTGTGTGTGGTTGGTGTGGTGTGTATGGTGTGTGGTGTGGTGTGTGGTGTGTGTGTGTGTGGTGTGGTGTGTGTGGTGTGTGGTGTGTGTGTGTGTGGTGTGTTGTGTGGTGTGTGGTGTGTGTGTGTGGTGTGTGTGTGTGGTGTGTGTGTGTGGTGTGGTGTGTGTGGTGTATGGTGTGTGTGTGATATGTGTGTGTGTGTGGTGTGTGTGGTGTGCGGGTGTTTTGCTCAAGGACTGGTTCCTAAGGTTTCCCTGGAGTTTGTAGCTCTGGATTGTTGCAGATTGGATAGCAGGTTCAGGCCGGAACCGAGTGTGGCGCAGCTGGAGTGATCAGCAGGTGCATTTGCGAGCAAGTGTCTGGCAATGGCGGCACCCAGGAGCTGCGCGCGAACCCCACGCCAGGCCGGACAGCACGAGAGGTGGCAGAGCGAGCAGGGCCCTGTGCCCCCGACACCCCCTAACCCTGGGATCGGCCTACGCTGGGCCCGGAGAGCATGAGCGCACGAGAGGTGGCAGAGCGAGCAGGGCCTAGAGCCCTGACACTCCCAAACCCCAGGACATTGTTTAGGTCCTGCCCCTCCCCATATGGGCACATGCGCAGAAGACTGCAAATAATCACAGTGGACCTTTGCAAGTGGGAGTGACTGACCCTGGATCGAGAAGGTTCCTGCTATTTCAGTGGGAGCCCTGGTTGAAATTAAAACAGAGCGAAGATCAATCGTTATATTCATTTATTCCGAGGCTGGGGCAATTACAGCTGTTCTGGTGCATGGAGAGAACAGTTGGGATCGGGGTAGAACGTGATCCAGGTCTAAGGGGGGGGGTAATGAGAGTGAGAACAATCCAGGTGGGAAGACTGATCACGTTCTCCCCCCCTCTGTTAGACATGGATCATGTTCTGCCAATGACTGAGTGAATCTCTTTCCACACATGGAGCAGGTGAACGGCCTCTATACAGTGTGAACTCGCTGGTGTGTCAGAAGGTTGGTTGAACACACACACCCCACTCACATGCCCCACACACATGGACCCACTGATTTATTGATTAACAAATCCTTACTAGCTTCCTGCTATAGTAGCACCATCTGAGATCCAGAGGCCATTGAGTATTTGCACTTTTTGTTTTCCATTTCCTATTTTAATGAGCGTTTCTTAAAGTTGTAGTCTTGACCTTGGATTAAAGCATTTTTATCACTTCCAGAAGGAAAAAAACATAAAACTCCAAAGAAGTAACTAACGCACTAATTAGAGTATAAAGTCTTTTATTTTACCAGCCAAGGACAACTATAATTACAATTGCAGTACACTAGATAACAGAGGATCGTCACAAAGCTAACTACAGCTCCACTTTCTGTAGGCTGTGAGACAAGACTGGATCAAATTTCACATTGTAGGCAAACTGTTGGGTGTGTCTTGTCCTCCAAAGGCACCAATCAGAAAGCTGGTCCAACCCATTGGTGTTGCAAATAAATACAGCCAAAAAGATTCACTAGAATACCAGAACTGAGAGGTTATAACTATCAGGAATGTTTGAACCAGCTAGGGCTCTTTTTTCTAGAGAGAAGGCTGAGGCGTGATCTGATAAGAGAGGCGTTTCTCGCTGTGTGTGGGGGGGGGGGGGGGGGGAAGGCAGGAGAGATTAAATGACAAAAAGTATAGTGGTGCAAAACAAAAGGAGATGGTAATGCGACAAGCAAAGAAACAAAATATGGGTCCAGAGGAGTTGTAAATGGGAATAGCAGAATCATGATCTCATTGAATGGTGTAACAGGCTCCAGGGGCTGAATGAACTCCTCCTGTTCCTATGTAACAGTGGGAGGTGTTCAAAATGTATTTGGAGAAGTACAAAGGCCTGTGCATGCCACTTGGCCAACAAAGGCAGTGAGAGACGGTATAAAACTGAACTCAAAGCCTGCAGCTTGAAGAAAGAACTACAACTCCCACAATCTCCTGCGGTCCGACGACATGCGCCTGAAGAAGCGATCCCATAATGCCGCAGCGCTCGCTACTTTGCATAATGGCGTTCTCTTTTCCCAATTTAACGACCAGTTGTTTGGAGAAAGGCCGCTGGCAGCTGAGCGGGAGAACACGTGCTGTTCGACACGGACTGGGCCGCTCGGGGGCCATGTGGTGACGGCCTCACCCTGACTGTGAGCGGGGGTGGACGGGCCTTGGTCTGGGCCGCGGCACTTTTTTCAGTATGCCTTAAACTAATGAGTAAGGAAAATAACGGTCCGGGGTGACGCCCGGGTCCTCGCCGCCTTGTGCGAGAGGAATTTTTGAGCGGGTAAAGGTCGCCTTTGTGGTGACCCGCCTACTTTGTGGGATGCCGCAGTGCAGCGATCTGCCCGGCCCTGCAACCTATTCAATAAAAAGACAGATTATGCAAGTAGGATAACAAAATACTGCAGATGCTGGAAATCCGAAATAACAACAGAAAATGCTGCACAAACTCAGCAGGCCAGGCAACATCGACGTTTCCGGTCGAAGACCCTTTTTCAAAACTGGAAAGGAAATGAAATAGATCGAAAGGCAGGGCTGCCAGAGAACAAAAGAAGTGGAGAGACATTAAGAGGTATTCAAAACGAGATGAGATGGCGATAGGACTTGTGGAGACAAAAGACGGCTCAGATTCAAGTAGCAGCGCTTTAATCTACCATTAGCGACTACTCATTTGCTCAACCAGGGTTCCGCTCTCCTGTGGTTGACATGTTCCATTTCCCGTACGACGGATACCGTAATGCCACAGCGCTCTACTTTGCATAATAACAATTCTTTTCCAATTCCTATTTACCAGCTCTTTGGGGAAAGGCGCTGGGAGCTGGGCGGGGAGAGATTGCTGGTCGACAGGGATAGGCGCTTGAGGGAAATAAACTTGCAGGGCTACGGGGATAGAGCGGGGGAATGGGACTGACTGGATCGCTCTACAGAGAGCCGGCACGGACCCGATGGGCCGAATGGCCTCCTTCTGTGCCTTATGTTCTGTGCATGTTACACTAGAGTGGAATGCAAGAGGGGAATCAAAGCCTTTCCACCATCTACAAGGCACAAGTAAGGAGTGTGATGGAATACTCTCCACTTGCCTGGATGAGTGCAGCTCCAACAACACGCAAGCTCGACATCATCCGGGACAAACAGCCCGCTTGATTGGCACCCGATCCACCACCTTAAACATTCACTCCCTCCACCACCGGCGCACCGTGGCTGCAGTGTGTACCATCTACAAGATACACTGCAGCAACTCGCCAAGGCTTCTTCGGCAGCACCTCCCAAACCCGCGACCTCTTCCACCTAGAAGGACAAGGGCAGCAGGTGAATGGGAACACCACCACCTCCAAGTTCCCCTCCCAAGTCACACACCAGCCTGACTGGGAAATATATCGCCGATCCTTCATCGTCACTGGGTCAAAATCTTGGAACTCCCTCCCTCCCTAACAGCACTGTGGGAGCACCTTCACCACACGGACTGCAGCGGTTCAAGAAGGCGGCTCACCACCACCTTCTCAAGGGCCATTAGGGATGGGCAATAAATGCCCACACCCCATGAATGGTTTTTAAAAAAGTAGTAGCTGGGCCTACAATACTGTAACAGCAAATTTCCAACCTTCACATGCACCTCCCACCTGGGAGTGATTTTACCTTCTTAAGATTAAAGAGCTTTCATCCCAGACTGGGGGAGGCCTGATTGTGTAAACTTCCAGTCTGCAGCATGTGTCTGCAATGTAACAATGCAGTTGTGACATTTATAACCAACTTGACGTAAGTGAGTTGGTTGGTCACAGGAAGGCTGGCATAGTCTCATTGCGTACGAGGCAGTGCTGGCGACCGTGGGGGCACAGAGTAGAACCTCAGGAGCTGCTCCTTCCCGGGGCCGCTAGCAACCGTTGGTGGCCTACAGCAGAGGGCCCAGCAGGTTCCGACAGGCCAGGAACGGGGGTTTATGCTCACTGTACAAACAACCGCAGGCAAGATCAGCAGGCAGAAAATGGAAATCATTAATAAATGGGCTATTGGCAAGCTTTTAGACGTGCGGTTTTGTGTGATGCTGCTGGCGTTGCTGCTGTGGAATCTGCGCTGCAACGTAGCAGACTCATTTCAAAGCCAAAAGGAAAAAAAACCTGCATTTATATCTCACCTTTCCCAACCTCAGGACGTCCCAAAGCGCTTTACAGCCAATTAAGTACTTTGGAAATGCCAATTGTTGTAATGCAGGGAACGCAGCAGATTTATAGTGCACAGCAAGATCCCAATGTGATAATAACCAGATAAACCATTTTAGTGATGCTCGCTGAGGGATAAATATTGGCCAGGACACCGGGGAGAGCTCCTCTGGCTCTTCTGGAAATAGTGCTGCGGGATCTTTCACATCCACCTGAGCGAGCAGACGGGGCCTCAGTTTAACATCTCATCTGAAAGACGGCACCTCCGACAGTGCAGCGAAACTCCCTCAGCACTGCACTGGGAGTGCCAGCCTAGATTATACACTCAAGACACTGGAGCAGGGGTTGAACCCATGACCTATTGAGCCTGTAGAAGGGAGTGTGCTACCCACTGGGCCACTTCAAGAGGCACTGCCATCTTTTGCCACTTTTTACAATCGAACTAGGACTCAAGAAACACAGGGAGGAACTGGGATTTCCAGCTCCTTCATAGTTTGTTTGTAGCGAGCAAATGACAATCAAATTAGACGTGCAATAATCATGAGGATGGATGGCGTGAATCATAGAGCAGTTCTCCTTAGAGCAGAGAAGGTTAAGAGGAGATTTAATAGAGGTGTTCAAAATCATGAGGCATTTTGATAGAGTAAATAAGGAGAAACTGTATCCAGTGGCAGGAAGGTCATTGAGCAGAGGACACAGATTTAAGGTGATTAGCAAAAGAGCCAGGGGGGAGAGGAGGAGCACTTTTTTACGGAGCACGTTGTTGTGATCTGGAATGCGCTGCCTGAAAGGGCGGTGGAAGCAGATTCAATAGTAACTTTCAAAATAGAATTGGATAAATACTTGAAGGGAAAAATTTACACGGCTATGGGGAGGGGAGCGGGGGAGTGGGATCGCTCTTTCAAAAAGCCTGCAGAGGCACAAGGGGCCGAATGGCCTCCTTCTGCGCTGTATCATTCTCTGATAGCAAAACAGATTAAAAAGATAGGGAGTTGACTGAAGATGGCGCCTTCCAAGCAATGCCAGACCCCCCACAGGCATTGGCTACGTTTCATTAGGGATGGGCAAGAGAGGAACACAACAGCTCAACAGCACTGAACAAGTGGTGTGACCTTTGAACCCTTGCTGTGCCAGCAACACTCCATGGTAAAAGAAAGACAGACATTTTATATCCGCCTCAGGACATCCCAAAGCACTACCGTCGATGAGGTACTTTTTTTGGAAGTGTAGTCACTGTTGTAATGTAGGAAAAACGGCAGCCAATTTGTGCACAGCAAGCTCCCACAAACAGCAATGTGATAATGACCAGATAATCTGTTTTAGTGATGTTGATTGAGGGATAAATATTGGCCAGGACACCGGGGAGAACTCCCCCCTGCTCTTCTTCGAAATAGTGTCATGGGATTCTTTAAGGCCACCCGAGAGAGCAAACGTGGACCTCGGTTAGCATCTCATCCGAAAGACGGCACCTCCAACAGTGCAGCGCTCCCTCAGCACTGCACTGGGTGTGTCAGCCTAGATTTTTATGCTCAAGTATCTGGAGTGGGGCTTGTAACCCATGATCTTCTGAGTCGGAGGTGAGAGTGCCGCCCACTGAGCCACGGTTAACACAGGATGGACCTGCCCAGGGTGGCAGTGCATGCAACACTCACGATACAACCTCACGCAGCTCCCAATGGCCACAGACGAGAAGTTAATTCTGGTGTTTAAAAGAGGCGATCGGTATTCGTGGTTAGAGAGGAAATAAAGGCAGGGAATTGGGGTTAAAGAGATAGAACTGTCATGGTGTACAAAATGGAGTAGTCAGCAAGATGGCCTTCTCTTGTCCCTTGGACTCTCCTTACTAATTTAGCACTAGTGTTTTTATAGACATGATTCATGAGATAGAAGGCGGTGAGACAGGGCCTGGGGCAATTGAGGAGAGACCGGGTAAAGTGGTGAGACTGTGGGGAGGGGGGTGGGATTTATCCCTCAACCAACATCGCTAAAAAAACAGATTATCTGGTCATCACACTGCTTTTTGTGGGAGCTTGCTGTGCGCAAATTGGCTGTCGCATTTCCTACATTACAACAGTGACTACACTTCAAAAGTACTTTATTTGTTGCAAGGCGCTTTTGGGACGTCCTGAGGAGCTATATAAATGCAAGTCTTTCTTTAAGGAGAGCGGGAAAAGAGGGGATATGGACGGGGGTGGCGGGGGTGCGAAATTAAGGAGAGATCGGGACAAGTGGGGAGAAGTGGGAGGGGAATCGGGTCGAGATAGTCTGAATTCCCAACCATTGTGAGGACTCTCCAGAGGCACTGTGGGAGGTCTTCGTCAGCACATCCTTTGTGACTGCGACAAAGGTAAACTGTCCCTCTTCGTCCTTCTTGCTTGTCTGCAGCCTTTGACACGGTTGACCACTCCATCCTTCTCCAACGCCTCTCCACCATCGTCCAGCTGGGTGTGACTGCACTCGCCTGGTTGCATTCTTATCTATCTAATCGTAGCCAGAGAATCACCTGCAATGGCTTCTCTTCCCGCTCCCGCACCGTTACCTCTGCTGTCCCCCAAGGATCTATACTTGGCCCCCTCATCTCATTTCTCATCTACATGCTGCCCCTTGGCGATATCATCTGAAAACACAGCGTCAGTTTCCACGTGTACGCTGACGACACCCAGCTCTACCTCACCACCACCTCTCTCGACCCCTCCACGGTCTCTAAATTGTCAGATTGCTTGTTCAACATAGAGTTCTGGATGAACAAAAATTTTCTCCAATTAAATATTGGGAAGACCGAAGCCATTGTTTTTGGTCCCTGCCACAAACTCCGTTCCCTAGCCACCGACTCCATCCCTCTCTCTAACATCTGTCTGAGGCTGAACCACACTGTTCGCAACCTTGGTGTCATATTTGACCCTGAAATGAGCTTCCGACCACATATCCGCAGCATAACAAAGACCGCCTACTTCCACCGCCCATCTCCGCCCCTTGCGTCAGCTCATCCGCTGCTGAAACCCTCATCCATGCCTTTGTTACCTCCAGACTTGACTATTCCAACACACTCCTGGCCGGCCTCCCACATTCCACCCTACGTAAACTTGAAGTCATCCAAAACTCGGCTGCCCGTGTCCTAACTCACACCAAGTCCCGTTCACCCATCACCCCTGTGCTCGCTGACCTACATTGGCTCCTGGTTAAGCAGCGCCTCGATTTCAAAATTCTCATCCTTGTTTTCAAATCCCTTCATGGCCTCGCCCCTCCCTATCTCTGTAATCTCCTTCATCCCTACAACCACCCCCCGAGATATCTGCGCTCCTCTAATTCTGCCCTCCTGAGCATCCCTGTTTATAATCACTCAACCATTGGTGGCCGTGCCTTCTGTTGGCTGGGCCCTAAGCTCTGGAATTCCCTCCCTACACCTCTCCGCCTCGCTACCTCTCTTTCCTCCTTTAAGACACTCCTTAAAACCGACCTCTTTGTCCAAGCTTTTGGTCACCTGCCATAATTTAACCTTATGTGACTCGGTGTCAAATTTTTTGTCTTAAGATACTCCTGTGAAATACCTTGGGACAATTTATTACATTAAAGGCACTATATAAATACAAGTTGTTGTTGTTGTTGATAGGTTATCAAGGTCAAACTCTTGTAGCTCGCTTGTCTGTCACACTCGGAAGTGTGACATATGTAAACTGTACGTGACATTTACATCCGATGAGCTTAATTTTCATAAACCAACCACAATCTTTCAAACAAAAAGCATTATAAAAAATGAGATAAAAAGCCAGTCATTTCCTTCTGTTTTTTTCTGACCCGGGTACTTTCCTCAGCCACAGTAATTCGCTTCCGTTTGACCTTGAGATGCCCACCTCGTTACACAGGGAGTCTCCCCACTTTATCCCGTCTCTCCTGCTTCGGGAGTACCTGAGCAAGGGCTCTTCAAGGAACAGGCAAGTGGGAAGACAGCTCCCCCTTAGTGAAGGAACATTGCCCCACGTGCTCCAGATCCCACACTACCTATGAGCAATGTCACAGGAGATCATCGAAAAATGAGTAGACCAAACGCATTGATGCATAGAAATTCTGTGAGTCACACGGGTGTTGTGCTAATTCGAATCCTCGCCTTAATGAATGTGAATGATCTCCACAATGAACAATGTGATGGACACTTTCTAGAGCAAGATTATATAGACTGTACAGCACAGAAACAGGCCGTTCGGCCCAAGTGGTCCATGCCGGCGTTTATGCTCCACACGAGCCTGCTCCCCACCTCTCTTCATCTGACCCTATCAACATGTCCTTCTATTCCTTTCTCCCTCATGTGTTTGTCTAGCTTTGTGACAGCTGTGGCTCAGTTGGTAACACCCTCGCCTCGGAATCAGAAAGCTTGTGGGTTCAGCCCCACTCCAGAGACTTAAGCACAAAAAGCTAGGCTGGCACTCCAGTGCAGTACTGAGGGAGCGCTGCACTGTCAGAGGTGCTGTCCTCTCGGATGAGATGTTAAACTGGAGGCCCAGTTTGCTTTCTTTCTCAGGCGGACAGAAAAGATCTCATGGCACTATTTTGAAGAAGAGCAGGGGAATTATCCCCAGTGTCCTGGGGCCAATATTTATCCCTCAACCAACATCGCAAAAACAGATTATCTGGTCATTATCACATTGCTGTTTGTGGGAGCTTGCTGTGCGCAAATTGGCTGCCCCGTTTCCTACATTACAACAGTGACTACACTTCAAAAATACTTCATTGGCTGTAAAGCGCTTTGGGACATCCTAGGGACATGAAAGGCGCTACAGAAATGCAAGGCTTTTCTTTCTTCCTCTTGAATGGATCCGTGCTCTTCGCCTCAGCTATCCCCTGTGGTAGCGAGTTCCATGTTTTACCCATTTTAACCATTAGATTGATTGTTCATCGCTTGTGAGGTCGTCTGTTTCCTCTGTATTTATATTTTTTATGTAATTTTTTTAATGTTTTCATGTTTTCTTAAACCCTGTCCTTTTCCTGTAATGTATTCATCCTGTGGCTAGCTCTTTGGCCTAGCGCTGAATGTGAGAGCCCCACACAGACCGCTGTCACTGGGAGAGGCTGTTTTTCGTTTCAGTAGCACTTCATTGGAATTCTGAAAACTCCCACAAATGGAGGTGGATAAATGATGTGGAAAAGCAGCCCAAGAACACTGCTAACGTAGTTCACAGTAACAACAACAACTTGCATTTATATAGCGCCTTGAATGCAGCAAAACATCCCAAGATGCTTCACAGGAGCGATTATCAAACAAAATTTGACAATAAAAGAAAGACTTGCATTTCTATGGCGCCTTTCACGACCACTGGACGTCTCAAAGCGCTTTACAGCCAATGAAGTACTTTTTTGAAGTGGAGTCACTGTTGTAATGTAGGAAACGCGGCAGCCAATTTTCTGAGGAGAAGGCTGCATGAATATCCCCATCCTGAATGATGGAATTATTAATTCCCCAGTCTCATCCCCTAAGGGTCCAACGTTTACTTTAGCTACTCTCTTCCTTTTTATATACTTGTAGAATCTCTTACTGTCTGTTTTTATATTTCTTGCTACTTTACTCTCAATCTATTTTCTCCTTCTTTATTATTTTTTTAGTCATCCTTTGCAAGTTTCTAAAAATGTCCCGATCTTCTGGCCTACCACTAATCTTTGCAACATTGTATACCTTCTCTTTCAATTTGATACCATCCTTAACTTCCTTAGTTAGCCACGGATGGTGCATCCTTTGTAACACTGTCATGGTAAACTTGACTGAATCTCCATCTGACTGAATGTAAAAGTGACCAAATTTTACCATCATGCTTCACGAGGACAAAGACTGGTTGCTGTGAGAACTTTGCAAAATAAACTGTTTGGCTTGTAAGCTGTAAAAGCTGCCAATTGTCTTGCAACAGATATGGAAAACAAGCTTATTGAAGTTCTGTGGGAACAAACTATTGACTGTGAAATCAGTGCAATAACAGAAACATCTTCAGACTATGGAATGTACCGCACCTTGAAGGCCCACAGGAGCCTAACAAACTAGTGATAAGAGGGTCTGGGAAACAACGGCCGGCCAGTATGCCATATAGTTAGGGACATGTAGGTAGTGGGAGGGTTGCCAAACTTTGAGGTATAAAAGGTACTGTTTCAAAACATTCGGCGCTATAGTCGATGGTGACCTGGTCAGTTACCAGTTAAAGTTAGTCATACATCTAGTCATCATTGAATTGACCTCTCACCCGGTGAATAGTATGTATGTGGTTTTGCTGATAATCCCCTGAGCTTAAAGTAAATGATTTTAGATGCTTGCTTGTGATAAGTACATGAATTGAGTAGTTTGTATTCTGGTAATTACTTGTAACCTCTTGTTGATTTTTCACAGATTCATTGGGTTTTGTGTTGTCTGTTCCACGAGTCTGAACTCTATAAATGGTCAGACAATCAGAACGTCTTACACCTTCTCATAGAGTCTTTCTTTCTCACTGGAATATATCTTTGTTGAGAGTTATGAAATATTTCCTTAAAAGTCTGCCACTGCTTATCTACCGTCTTACCTTTAAATCTATTTTCCCAGTCCACTTTAGCCAACTCTGTCTTCATAAACTTAAATAAAGGCAATTACAAGGGTAAGACACTAGTTTCAGACCCAAGTTTCTCACCCTCAAACTGAATGTGAAATTCTGTCATGTTATGATCACTCTTCCCTAGAGGATCATTTACAATGAGATCATTAATTAATCCTGTCTCATTACGCAATACCAGATCTAAAATAGCCTGCTCCCTGGTTGGTTCCACAATGTATTGTTCTAAGAAACTGTCCTGAATATACTCTATGAACTCGTCCTCAAGGCTATCTTTGCCAATTTGATTTGTCCAATCTATATGAAGATTAAAATCATCCACAATTATTGCAGTACCTTTCTTACAAGCCCCCATTATTTCTTGATTTACACTCTGTCCCACAGTGTAGCTACTTTTATTAGGACAGGTGACCAAAAGCTTGGTCAAATAGGTAGGATTTAAGGAGCACCTTAAAGGAGGAGAGAGAGGTAGAGAGGGTGGAGAGGTTCCAGAGCTGAGGGCCCAGGCAACTGAAGGCTCGGCCATCAATGGTGGAGTGATTAAAATTGGGGATGCGCAAGCAGCCAGAATTGGAGAAGGGCAGAGATCTCGGAGGGTTGTGGGGCTGGAGGAGGTTACAGAGATAGGGAAGGGGCGAGGTCATGGAGGGATTTGAAAACAAAGATAGAATTTTAAAATCAAGGCATTGCTGGACCGGGAGCCAGTGTAGGTCAGTGAGGGGGGAGGGGGAGGGGAGTATTTTGCTTTTGTGTAGGTCAGTGAGCACAGGAGTAATGGGTGAATGGGACTTGGTGCGAGTTAGGATACAGGCAGCAACATTTTAGATGCGCTCAAGTTTATGTAGAGTGGAAGATGGGAAGCTGATCAGCAGAGCATTGGATTAGACCAGACTAGAAGTAACAAAGACACGGGTGAAGGGTTCAGCAGCAGATTAGAGACAATAATCCAGGACAAAATTAATTGACATTTGAATAAATGAAAGTCAGCATGGATTTGCTAAACATAAATTGTGTTTGACTAACTTGTTTGAGTTCTTTGATGAAGTAACAGAGAGGATTGATGAGGGTAGTGCAGTTGATGTTGTGTATATGGACTTTCAAAGGGTGTTTGACAAAGTGCCACATAATAGACTTGTTGGCAAAATTAAAGCCCATGGGATTAAAGGGACAGTGGCAGCGTGGGTACGAAATTGGCTAAGGGACAGAAAGCAGAGAGTCGTGGTGAATGGTTGTTTTTCAGACTGGAGGGAGGTGTACAGTGGTGTCCTCCAGGGGTCGGTATTAGGACCACTGCTCTTTCTGATATATATTAATGACCTGGGCTTGATAATGGATAGACAGGGCATAATTTCAAAGTTTGCAGGTGAAACGAAACTCTGAAATGTCGTAAACAGTGTGGAGGATAGTAACAGACTTCAGGAAAACATAGATAGACTGGTGAAATGGGAAGACATGTGGCAGATAAAATTTAACTCAGAGAAGTGTGAAGTGATCATAGAATCTTACAGCACAGAAGGCGGCCATTCAGCCCATTGTGCCTGTGCCGGCTCTTTGGTGGAGCTCTCCGGTTAGTCCCACTCCCCCGCTCTTTCCCCATAACCCTCTTCAAGTACATGTCCAATTCATTGTTGAAAGTTCCTAATGGAATCTGATTCCACCACCCTTTCAGGCAGTGCATTCCAGATCATAACAACCCTCTGTGTGAAGAATTGTCTCCCCATTTCCCCTCTAGTTCTTATCTCTGACCTCTGGTTATTGACCCACTTGCCAGAGGAAACAGTTTCTTCCTACTTGCTCTATCAAACCCCCGATAATTTTGAATACCTCTATTAAGTCTCCCTGAACCTTCGCTGCTCTAAGGAGAACAAGCCCAGCTTCTCCAATCTTTCCACATAACTGAAGTCCTTCATCCCTGGTATCATCCTGGTAAATCTCCTCTGCACCCTCTCCAGGGCCTTGACACCTTTCCTAAAGTGTGGTGCCCAGAACTGGACACAATACTCCAGCTGAGGCCTAACCAGTAAAGGTTTAGCATAACTATCTTGTTTTTGTATTCAATGCCTCTATTTACAAAGCAAAGTATCCCATACGCTTTCTTAACTGCCTTATCAACTTGCCCTGCCACCTTCAAGGATTTGGGAATATGCACCCCCAGGTCCCTCTGCTCTTGCACCCCCTCAAAATAGTCCCATTTAGATTATACTGCCTCTCCATGCTGTTTCTCCCAAAGTGCATCACTTCACACTTATCCACATTTCATCTGCCATGTGTCTGCGATTTCACCAGTCTGCCTGTGTCCTCCTGAAATCTGCTGCTATCTTGTTCACTATTTACTACGTTGCCAAGTTTTGGCTCACCCGCAAACTTCAAAATTGCACTCCCTGGCCTGGAGTTTCCGCAGTTAGTTGTTTAATTGTCCACTACCATTCACGACTGAATGTGGCAGGACTGCAGAGATTTGGTCTGATCTGTTGATTGTGGGATCACTTAACTCTGTCTATAGCATGCTGCTTCCACTGTTTAGCATGCATGTAGTCCTGTGTGATGTAGCTTCCCCAGGTTGGCACCTCATTTTCAGGTTTTTAAAAATTCATTGATAGGATGTGGGCGTCGCTGGCTAGGCCTGCATTTAGTGCCCATCCCTAATTGCCCTTGAGAAGATGGTGGCGAGCCGTCTTCTTGAACCGCTGCAGTCCATATGGTGTAGGTACACCCACAATGCTGTTAGGAAGGGAGTTCCAGGATTCTGGCCCAGCGACAGTGAAGGAACGGCGATACAGGTCCAAGTCAGGATGGTGTGTGGCTTGGAAGGGAACTTGTCGGTGGTGATGTTCCCATGCGTCTGCTGCCCTTGTCCTTCTAAGTGGTAGAGGTCGCGGGTTTGGAAGGTGCTGTTGAAGGAGCTTTGGCGAGTTGCTGCAGTGCATCTTGTAGATGGTACACACTGCAGCCACAGTGCGCCGGTGGTGGAGGGAGTGAATGTTGAAGGTGGTGGATGGAGTGCCAATCAAGCGGGCTGCTTTATCCTGAATGGTGTCGCGCTTCTTGAGTGTTGTTGAAGCTGCACTCATCCAGGCAAGTGGAGAGTATTCCATCACACTCCTGACTTGTGCCTTGTAGATGGTGGAAAGGCTTTGGGGAGTCAGGAGGTGAGACACTCGCCGCAGAATTCCCAGCCTCTGACCTACCCTTGTAGCCACAGTATTTATATGGCTGGTCCAGTTCAGTTTCTGATCAATGGTAACCCCCAGGATGTTGATAGTGGTATGCTCTTCTGCACTCCCCATTGAACCAGGGCTGGTCCCCTGGCTTGATGGTAATGGTAGAGTGAAGGATATGCCAGGCCATGAGGTTACAGATTGTGGTGGAATACAACTCTGCTGCTAATGGCCCACAGCATCTCATGGCTGTGCAGTTTTGAGCTGCTAGATCTGTTCCGAATCTATCCCATTTACAGCAGAGGAGGTGGACCTGTGTGGGAGCGGCAGCGGGACCTGAGAGAAGGGGGAGCGGCCATAAAGGAGCGCTGCAAGTTGGGAAAGAGTCCGAGAGCGGGAGTAGTTAAACAACAACAACTGTGAAACCTCTAAAGTAACATCACAACCAGGAAAGGAGCTGATTGGTAAGTAGGACCTGGTGAGTATTTCTACAGTCCAGTCGTTGAAGTAAAAGGAAGGTCTCTAGTTTAGAGTTAGTGTTTAAAGTGAAGTAAGGTCCCTAGTGTATTTAATATTCTTTAATTTAAAGGGAGTAAGTTAAGGTTAGGACATGGCAGGGCAGCTCGGCAGCGTGGAGTGCTCCTCCTGTGCTATGTGGGAAGTCAGGGACACTTTCGGTGTCCAGGGCGAACACATGTGCAGGAAGTGTCTCCAGCTGCAGCTACTCAAAATCCGCGTTTCGGAGCTGGAGCTGCGGCTGGAGACACTGTGGAGAATCCGCAAAGCTGAGATCTTCGTGGATAGCACGTTTAATGAGATGGTCACACCGCAGGTAAAGAGTGCACAGGCAGACAGGGAATGGGTGACCGCCAGAGTAAAATAACTAGGAAGGTAGTGCAGGAGTCCCCTGGGTCCATCCCCCTCTCCAACAGATTTTCCGTTTTGGGTACTGATGGGGAGATGGTTTCTCAGGGGAATGCAGCAAGAGCCAAGTCTGTGGCACTACGAGTGACTCAGCTGCACAGGAGGGGAGGAAAAAGAGTGGGAGAACAATAGTGATAGGGGATTCTATCATAAGGGGAACAGATAGACGTTTCTGTGGCCGCAGACATGACTCCAGGATGGTATGTTGCCTCCCTGGTGCCAGGGTCAAGGATGTCATTGAACGGCTGCAGGGCATTCTGAAGGGGGAGGGCGAATAGTCAGAGGTCGTGGTTCACATTGGTACCAACGACATGGGTAGAAAGAGGGATGAGGTCCTGCAGCAAGAATTTAGGGAGCTGGGTAGCAGATTAAAAAGCAGGCCCTCAAAGGTTGTAATCTCTGGATTACTCCCGGTGCCACGTGCTAGTGAGTATAGGAATAGGAGGATAGAGCAGATGAATGTGTGGCTAAAGAGTTGGTGCAGGAAGGAGGGCTTTAGTTTCCTGGATCACTGGGTCTGCTTCTGGGGAAGGTGGGACCTGTACAAGTCGGACGGGTTGCACCTGAACCAGAACGGGACAAATATCCTTGCGGGGAGGTTTGCTCGTACTGTTTGGGGGGGGTGGGGAGAAGAATTAAACTAACTTGGCAGGGGGAAGGGATATGGAGTGGAGCTATAATAGGGGGTGATGTACAGCCAAATATAGAGGAAAAAACAAGGCAGCCTGGAAGGCAGAGCAAATATGTAACGGCACAAGGGAGTATGGCAAGGCTGGATGGCATTTATTTTAATGCAAGGAGTCTTGCGAGTAAGGCAGATGAATTGAAGGTGGTGTTGAACACATGGGAATAAGATATTGTTGCTATCACGGAGACATGGTTGAGGGAGGGGCAGGACTGGCAGCTCAATATTCCGAGGTATAGAATCTTCAGTCGAGACAGAGGGGGGTGTAAAAGAGGAGGGGGTGTCGCAATATTAATCAAGGAGTCATTTACTGCTGTAAGGAGGAATGATATATTAGCGGGTTCCTCTAATGAGGCCATATGGGTAGAACTTAAAAACAAAAAGGGGGCAAGCACTTTGCTGGGAGTGTACTATAGGCCCCCAAACAGTCAGGGGGAGATAGAGGAACAGATATGTAGGCAAATCTCAGAGAAGTGTAGAAATAATAGGGTAATAATAGTAGGGGGATTTCAACTTCCCCAATATTAATTGGGATAGTCAGAGTGTGAAAGGCTTAGAGGGTGCGGAATTCTTAAAGTGCATCCAGGAGAGCTTTTTGAGCCAGCATGTAAAAAGTCCTACAAGAGAGGGGGCGGTACTGGACCTAATTCTAGGGAATGTAGCTGGGCAAGTGGTAGATGCGTCAGTAGGAGAGCATTTTGGTGACAGTGACCATAATTCAGTGAGATTTAAGGTAGTCATGGAAAAGGACAGAGATGGACCGGAAATAAAGGTTCTAAATTGGGGGAAAGCCGATTTTAATATAAGGCAGGATCTGGCCAAAGTGGATTGGGATAAGCTACTTGTAGGAAAATCCACATCAGAGCAGTGGGAGTCTTTCAGAAAGGAATTAGAGAGAGTACAACGCCAACATGTTCCCATAAAGGTCAAGGGTGGAACCAACAAGCCCAGGGAACCCTGGATGCCAAGGGATATACAAGAATGGATTAGGAAAAAAGGGAGGCTTATGGCAGATACAAAGGACTAAAAGCAGTGGAAGCCCTAGAGGAGTATAGAAAGTGCAGGGGGGTACTTAAAGAAGTTAGCAGAGCGAAGAGGGGGCATGAAAAAACATTGGCGGGCAAAATAAAGGAAAATCCCAAGGTGTTTAATAAGTATATTAAGGGCAAGAGGACAACCAGGGAAAGAGTAGGGCCCATTAGGGACCAAAGTGGCAATCTGTGTGTAGAGCCGGAAGATGTAGGTGAGGTTTTAAATGAATATTTTGCATCCGTGTTCACTATGGAGAAGGACAATATAGGCATCAAAATCAGGCAGGGGGATTGAGATATACTTGAACAAATTATTGAGGGGGAGGAGGTACTAGCGGTTTTAGCGGGCTTAAAAGTGGATAAATCCCCAGGCCTGGACGAGATGTAGGGGCTCAGACACAAATTTTCAGAACCTCTCTGGCCACAGGAGATGTGCCAGAGAACTGGAGAACAGCTAACGTAGTACCATTATTCAAGAAGGGTAGTAGGGATAAACCAGGGAATTACAGGCCAGTGAACCTAACATCAGTGATAGGGAAATTATTGGAAAAAATTCTGAGGGACAGAATTAGTCTCCACTTGGAGAGGCAAGGATTAATCAGGGATAGTCAGCATAGCTTTGTCAGGGGGAGATCATGTCTAACCAAATTGATTGAATTTTTTGAGGGGTTGCCTAGGTGTGCGGATGAGGGTAGTGCAGTTGATGTAGTCTACATGGACTTCAGTAACGCATGGGAGACTGGTCAAGGTGGTAAGGGCCCATGGGATCCAGGGCAATTCGGCACATTGGATCCAAAATTGGCTTAGTGGCAGGAGGCAGAGGGTGATGGTCGAAGGTTGTTTTTGTGACTGGAAGCCTGTGTCCAGTGGTGTACCGCAGGGATCGGTGCCAGGTCCTTTGCTGTTTGCGGTCTACATTAATGATTTAGATATGAATGTAGAAGGTATGATCAGTAAGTTCGCAGATGACACGAAAATTGGTGGGGTGGTAAATAGCGAGGAGGGAAGCCTCAGGCTACAGGACAATATAGACGGGTTGGTTAGATGGGCAGAACAGTGGCAAATGGAATTTAACCCTGAAAAGTGTGAGGTGATGCATTTTGGGAGGACTAACAAGGCAAGGGAATACACAATGAATGGCAGGATCCTAGGAAAGACAGAGGATCAGATGGACCTTGGTGTGCATGTACATAGATCCCTGAAGGCAGCAGGACAGGTGGATAAGGTGGTTAAAAAGGCATATGGGATACTTGCCTTCATTAGCCGAGGCATAGAATATAAGAGCAGGGAGGTTATGATGGAGCTGTACAAAACGCTAGTTAGGCCACAGCTGGAGTACTGTGTGCAGTTCTGGTCGTCACACTATAGGAAGGATGTGATTACATTGGAGAAGGTGCAGAGGAGATTCACCAGGATGTTACCTGGGCTGGAGCGCTTCAGCTATGAAGAGAGACTGGACAGGCTGGGGTTGTTTTCCTTGGAGCAGAGAAGGCTGAGGGGGGACCCGATTGAGGTGTACAAAATTATGAGGGGCATAGATAGGGTAGAGGGAAACCTTTCCCCTTAGTAGAGGGGTCAATAACCAGGGGGCATAGTTTCAAGGTAAGGGACAGGAGATTTAGGTGGGATTTGAGGAAAAACTTTTTCACCCAGAGGGTGGTTGGAATCTGGAACTCACTGCCTGAAAGGGTGGTAGAGGCAGGAACCCTCACAACATTCAAGAAGCATTTAGATGAGCACTTGAAACGCCATAGCATACAAGGCTATGGACCAAGTGCTGGAAAATGGGATTAGAATAGACAGGGCTTGATGGCCGACGTGGACACGATGGGCCTCTTTCTGTGCTGTATAAATCTATGACTATTTAGTATGGTGGTAGTGCCACATAACACGATTGAGGGTGTCCTCTGTGCAAAGAGGGGACTTTGTCTCCACAAGGGCTATGCGGTGGTCACTGCTGCCAATACTGTCATGGACAGATGCATCTGCGACAGGTAGATTGGGGAGGACGAGGTCAAGTAGGTTTTTCCGTCGTGTTGGTTCTCTCACCTCCTGCCGCAGGCCCAGGCTGGCAGTGATGTGCTTCAGGACTTGGATAGCTCGGTCAGTAGTGGTGCTACCGAGCCACTCTTGGTGATGGACATTGAAGTCCCCCGCCCAGAGTACATTCTGTGCCTTTGCTGCCCTCAACCACATTGCTGTGGGTCTGGAGTCACATATAGGCCAGGCTGGGTAAGGGCAGTAGATTTCAGCCTCAGCCAAGGATCTCAGAGACCTGCCATCTTGAAAGGTTTGTGCATGTGAAACCCCCAGTTTATATTTTGCTAACAAGTCTCTTACGTGGTACTTTAGTCAGTTGACTGGCTTTGTTTCACCAAGTATTAGCTCGATCTGGATTCTAAAAGATTGAAATACTCGTGCAAAAGACACAAAGATCTGGTTCAGATCAGTTGGGTGTTACCACTATACCCTTCGGTTACATCATATATTGGGCAGTATGGGCACACTCCTGAACATAAGGCACCCGAACCGTTTACGGGAGTGAACAGCATCACTGAACTCAAGAACATCTAAGGCAGACCTGAAACTTGCAAGTCATCCATCCAAAATTATCGAAAGCCCTTGGGGGGGGGGGGGGGAAGATTTCCACTGCATATTAAATATCTTTAATAATTTGCAGGGCTATGGAGAAAGAGCAGGGGGAGTGGGACTAACTTGAACAGCTCTTTCAGAGCCGGCACAGGCACGATGGGCCGAATGGCCTCTTTGTGCTGTAAAATTCTATGAATAAGTTTTCCATTTTAGGAGAAACAGCAGCAATCTTCCTCCCTTAGAGACCATTTTACACTCCATTTTGTTTTTTAAAAATGGAAGGAAAGTTGGGGAAGAAAAGGACGTTTAACCATTTTAGACAAAAGATGATGTTTTGAATTTCAAAGTGTTTTGAGTGACCTCAGGGTTGCAGGAATCAGATTGAGGAGTTAACGTCAGTCCCCAGGCCCCCATTGCCAACTCGGCAAAAGGGCTGACCCCCTCCATTGTCACTATTGTCTCAGAACATTTACATTTAAAATAATGTCTGTCAGGATCATTGCAAGTGGAGCTTTCCATAAACAAAAGCCCAAAACCCTCCCACTTCCCTGGATCTAAAAACACCATCAACCCACAGGAAGACCGAGGCCCCCTCTTGGATTAATGTGCAACTGCACGCACGGTATCCACACAGGACCAGGACACCTGTTGGAAGAAGGTGGAACTGCAGCAAACTGCTGCCGACAGTCAAACCAGCACAAGTCAGCCCAGGAAGGCCATTCGGCCCATCTTGGTTCACAGTACCGCCCTCCCCACCCCAATCCCAGGCTTCGAACCTTCACAACCCCATCCAGTGCCCGCTCCAGGTGTTGCTCACTGTGTGAAAAGCTTCCCGACATCAATCTAAAAATGACCTTTGAACCTGTCCCCATATCCGGCTCAGTATAAAGATACGTCCTCCATTTACCTTTTTATTTCCCTCCATAAGATCACTCGCGGATCCTTTCCCAGACTGAAAGCCCAAGTCTCTCCAGCCTTTCCGCATAACTCGGACCCCTCACACCGGGGAGGAAATCAGCCCTGTGGCTCCTCTCTGCACTGCCTCCCATGCCTGAATATCTCCCTTGTATCCCAGTGAGCAGAAGTGGACACCGTATTCAAGATCTGGGGAGATTTATTTACAAAAATCTTGTCGAGATTCTAAACCATATTTTCCAGAGCAATAAACACAAAATGAAAAATAAGCATTTTAATCAGCAGCTAGCTTACAGTTCACAATGGGAGCAACCTGCACCTCACGCTGTCACGCCGCTTATCCAACCTCTTGCTGCCAGATTGGATGGGATAATTTAGTAACGCCCCCCCCCACCCCGGATTAGATTCCAGCCTGTAACTCACTCCCGTATATCTTAATATAAACCCCCTGAACTGGATTCACACGGGCCCTAGGATAATGGGGCAAAGCCTGAGGCCCGGTCACCATCAGCCCCCTGGCCGGTGAGCCCGATGGACAATGCTCACCAATTTGCTGTGCTCTCCCCCCACCCCGATCCTGTGAAATATTTACAGCCCCCTCACCCAGGTGTGTAGCAGACTCAAGATTTACACTTCCAGAAATATGTGACCGAGTGCAAGAGTGAGAGTAATAAACCAAGCCGTCACTGACAGACTGGTGATCAACAGCAGTCGGAGCTCCCACCCCACCCTGACCCCCCCAGGGTCGGAGCTCCGACCCCACCCTGACCTCCCAGGGCCAGAGCTCCGACCTCACCCTGACCCCCCACGGCCGGATCCCGGACACCATCCTGACCCCCACCCCACCCCAGGGCCGGAGCCCCGACCCCAATCTGACGCCACCCCTCCCCCGCCGGCCCAATCCCTAGGACGGAAGCCCCAGTCCAGCTCCCACAGGTCGACAGATCTTCAGTAAGGTTTGAATTTCCGTTCAGCCCTCATCAGAGCGATCTTCTGTTTATCCTGTTCAAACTTCTTCCGAAGCTGAGCGATATCTGTAAGCAAACACAATGAGCAATTGGGACTGAACTACGATATAATCAGAGAGCGCGATTGGGACTGAGCTACAATATAATCAGAGAGAGCGCGATTGGGACCGAGCTACGATATAATCAGAGAGAGCGATTGGGACTGAGCTACGATATAATGAGAGCGTGCGATTGGGACTGAGCTACGATATAATGAGAGAACGAGCGATTGGGACTGAGCTACGATATAATCAGAGAGAGCGCGATTGGGACTGAGCTACGATATAATCAGAGAGCGCGAATGGGACTGAGCTACGATATAATCAGAGAGCGATTGGGACTGAGCTACGATATAATGAGAGAGAGCGATTGGGACTGGGCTACGATATAATCAGAGAGCGTGATTGGGACTGAGCTACGATATAATCAGAGAGAGCGATTGGGACTGAGTTACGATATAATCAGAGAGCGATTGGGACGGAGCTACGATATAATCAGAGAGCGCGATTGGGACTGAGCTACGATATAATCAGAGAGCGCGACTGGGACTGAGCTACGATATAATCAGAGAGAGCGCGATTGGGACTGAGCTACGATATAATGAGAGAGAGCAATTGGGACTGAGCTACGATATAATCAGAGAGCGATTGGGACTGAGCTACGATATAATCAGAGAGCGCGATTGGGACTGAGCTACAATATAATCAGAGAGAGAGCGATTGGGACTGAGCTACGATATAATCAGAGAGAGCGCGATTGGGACTGAGCTACGATATAATCAGAGAGCGCGATTGGGACTGAGCTACGATATAATGAGAGAGAGCGCGATTGGGACTGAGCTACGATATAATCAGAGAGCGATTGGGACTGAGCTACGATATAATCAGAGCGAGCGATTGGGACTGAGCTACGATATAATCAGAGAGCGATTGGGACTGAGCTACAATATAATCAGAGAGCGATTGGGACTGAGCTACGATATAATCAGAGAGAGAACGATTGGGACTGAGCTACGATATAATCAGAGAGAGATTGGGACCGAGCTACGATATAATCAGAGAGAGCGATTGGGACTGAGCTACTATATAATCAGAGCGAGCGATTGGGACTGAGCTACGATATAATCAGAGAGCGATTGGGACTGAGCTACGATATAATCAGAGAGAGCGATTGGGACTGAGCTACGATATAATCAGAGAGCGCGATTGGGACTGAGCTACGATATAATCAGAGTGAGCGATTGGGACTCAGCTACGATATAATCAGAGCGAGCGATTGGGACTGAGCTACGATATAATCAGAGAGAGCGCGCGATTGGGACTGAGCTATGATATAATCAGAGAGAGCGATTGGGATAGAGCTACGATATAATCAGAGCGCGATTGGGACTGAGCTACGATATAATCAGAGCGCGCGATTGGGACTCAGCTGCGATATAATCAGAGCGAGCGATTGGGACTGAGCTACGATATAATCAGAGAGAGAGCGATTCGATATAATTAGAGAGCGGGATTGGGACTGAGCTACGATATAATGAGAGAGCAATTGGGACTGAGCTACGATATAATCAGAGAGCGCGATTGGGACTGAGCTACGATATAATCAGAGCGATTGGGACTGAGCTACGATATAATCAGAGAGCGCGATTGGGACCGAGCTACGATATAATCAGAGAGAGAGCGCGATTGGGACTGAGCTACGATATAACCAGAGACAGCGATTGGGACTCAGCTGCGATATAATCAGAGAGAGCGCGATTGGGACCGAGCTACGATATAATCAGAGAGAGCGCGCGATTGGGACCGAGCCACGATATAATCAGAGAGAGAGCGCGATTGGGACTGAGCTACGATATAATCAGAGAGAGATTGGAACTGAGCTACGATATAATCAGAGAGCGATGGGGACTGAGCTACGATATAATCAGAGAGAGAGAGCGATTGGGACTGAGCTACGATATAATGAGAGAGAGCGATTGGGACTGAGCTACAATATAATCAGACAGAGTGATTGGGACTGAGCTACGATATAATCAGAGAGCGATTGGGACTGAGCTACGATATAATGAGAGAGCGCGCGATTGGGACTGAGCTACGATATAATCAGAGAGAGCGATTGGGACTGAGCTACGATATAATCAGAGAGCGCGATTGGGACTGAGCTACGATATAATCAGAGAGCGTGAGCGATTGGGACTGAGCTACGATATAATCAGAGAGCGATTGGGACTGAGCTACGATATAATCAGAGAGCGATTGGGACTGAGCTACGATATAATGAGCGCGCGATTGGGACTGAGCTACGATATAATCAGAGAGCGATTGGGACTGAGCTACGATATAATCAGAGAGCGCGATTGGGACTGAGCTACGATATAATGAGAGAGAGAGCGATTGGGACTGAGCTACGATATAATCAG
Source organism: Somniosus microcephalus (assembly GCF_052327205.1). NCBI lineage: Eukaryota > Metazoa > Chordata > Chondrichthyes > Squaliformes > Somniosidae > Somniosus > Somniosus microcephalus. The sequence continues at coordinate 8,706,258 of NC_141014.1, read as the reverse complement.
AGAGCGAGCGATTGGGACTGAGCTACGATATAATCAGAGAGAGCGCGATTGGGATTGAGCTACGATATAATCAGAGAGAGAGCGATTGGGACTGAGCTACGATATAATCAGAGAGCGATTGGGAGTGAGCTACGATATAATCAGAGAGCGCGATTGGGACTGAGCTACGATATAATCAGAGAGCGATTGGGACTGAGCTACGATATAATCAGAGAGCGCAATTGGGACTGAGCTACGATATAATCAGAGAGCGTGAGCGATTGGGACTGAGCTACGATATAATCAGAGAGCGCGATTGGGACTGAGCTACGATATAATCAGAGAGAGCGATTGGGACTGAGCTACGATATAATCAGAGAGCACGATTGGGACTGAGCTACGATATAATCAGAGAGCGATTGGGACTGAGCTACGATATAATCAGAGAGAGAGCGATTGGGACTGAGCTACGATATAATCAGAGAGAGCGATTGGGACTGAGCTACGATATAATCAGAGAGCGATTGGGAGTCAGCTACGATATAATCAGAGAGAGCGCGATTGGGACTGAGCTACGATATAATCAGAGAGAGCGATTGGGACTGAGCTACGATATAATCAGAGAGCGCGATTGGGACTGAGCTACGATATAATCAGAGAGCGATTGGGACTGAGCTACGATATAATCAGAGAGAGAGCGATTGGGACTGAGCTACGATATAATCAGAGAGCGCGATTGGGACTGAGCTACGATATAATCAGAGAGAGCGATTGGGGCTGAGCTACGATATAATCAGAGCGATTGGGACTGAGCTACGATATAATCAGAGTGTGTGATTGGGACTGAGCTACGATATAATCAGAGAGCGATTGGGACTGAGCTACGATATAATCAGAGCGATTGGAACTGAGCTACGATATAATCAGAGAGAGCGATTGGGACTGAGCTACGATATAATCAGAGAGCGCGATTGGGACTGAGCTACGATATAATCAGAGAGAACGATTGGGACTGAGCTACGATATAATCAGAGAGAGCGATTGGGACTGAGCTACGATATAATCAGCGCGATTGGGGCAGAGCTACGATATAATCAGCGCGATTGGGGCAGAGCTACGATATAATCAGAGAGAGCGACTGGGACTGAGCTACGATATAATCAGAGAGAGCGACTGGGACTGAGCTACGATATAATCAGAGAGCACGATTGGGGCTGAGCTACGATATAATCAGAGAGCGATTGGGACTGAGCTACGATATAATCAGAGAGAGAGAGAGCGATTGGGACTGAGCTACGATATAATCAGAGAGCGATTGGGACGGAGCTACGATATAATCAGAGAGAGCGATTGGGACTGAGCTACGATATAATCAGAGAGAGCGCGATTGGGACTGAGCTACGATATAATCAGAGAGAGCGATTGGGACTGAGCTACGATATAATGAGAGAGAGCGCGATTGGGACTGAGCTACGATATAATCAGAGAGAGCGCGATTGGGACTGAGCTACGATATAATCAGAGAGAGAGCGATTGGGACTGAGCTACGATATAATGAGAGAGAGCGCGATTGGGACTGAGCTACGATATAATCAGAGAGAGCGATTGGGACTGAGCTACGATATAATGAGAGAGAGAGAGCGATTGGGACTGAGCTACGATATAATCAGAGAGCGCGATTGGGACCGAGCTACGATATAATCAGAGAGCGCGCGATTGGGACTGAGGTACGATATAATCAGAGAGAGAGCGATTGGGACTGAGCTATGATATAATCAGAGAGAGCGATTGGGACTGAGCTACGATATAATCAGAGCGCGATTGGGAGTGAGCTACGATATAATGAGCGCGCAATTGGGACTGAGCTACGATATAATCAGAGAGCGCGATTGGGACTGAGCTACGATATAATCAGAGCGCGCGATTGGGACTGAGCTACGATATAATCAGAGAGCGTGAGCGATTGGGACTGAGCTACGATATAATCGGAGCGAGCGATTCGGACTGAGCTACGATATAATAAGAGAGCGCGATTGGGACCGAGCTACGATATAATCAGAGAGAGCGATTGGGACTGAGCTACGATATAATCAATCAGAGAGAGCGATTGTGACTCAGCTACGATATAATCAGAGACAGCGCGATTGGGACTGAGCTACGATATAATCAGAGACAGCGCGATTGGGACTGAGCTACGATATAATCAGAGCGATTGGAACTGAGCTACGATATAATCAGAGAGAGCGATTGGGACTGAGCTACGATATAATCAGAGAGCCCGATTGGGACTGAGCTACGATATAATCAGAGAGAACGATTGGGACTGAGCTACGATATAATCAGAGAGAGCGATTGGGACTGAGCTACGATATAATCAGCGCGATTGGGGCAGAGCTACGATATAATCAGCGCGATTGGGGCAGAGCTACGATATAATCAGAGAGAGCGACTGGGACTGAGCTACGATATAATCAGAGAGCACGATTGGGGCTGAGCTACGATATAATCAGAGAGCGATTGGGACTGAGCTACGATATAATCAGAGAGAGAGAGCGATTGGGACTGAGCTACGATATAATCAGAGAGCGATTGGGACGGAGCTACGATATAATCAGAGAGAGCGATTGGGACTGAGCTACGATATAATCAGAGAGAGCGCGATTGGGACTGAGCTACGATATAATCAGAGAGAGCGATTGGGACTGAGCTACGATATAATGAGCGCGCGATTGGGACTGAGCTACGATATAATCAGAGAGAGCGCGATTGGGACTGAGCTACGATATAATCAGAGAGAGAGCGATTGGGACTGAGCTACGATATAATGAGAGAGAGCGCGATTGGGACTGAGCTACGATATAATCAGAGAGAGCGATTGGGACTGAGCTACGATATAATGAGAGAGAGAGAGCGATTGGGACTGAGCTACGATATAATCAGAGAGCGCGATTGGGACCGAGCTACGATATAATCAGAGAGCGCGCGATTGGGACTGAGGTACGATATAATGAGAGAGAGAGCGATTGGGACTGAGCTATGATATAATCAGAGAGAGCGATTGGGACTGAGCTACCATATAATCAGAGCGCGATTGGGAGTGAGCTACGATATAATGAGCGCGCGATTGGGACTGAGCTACGATATAATCAGAGAGCGCGATTGGGACTGAGCTACGATATAGTCAGAGAGCGTGAGCGATTGGGACTGAGCTACGATATAATCGGAGCGAGCGATTCGGACTGAGCTACGATATAATAAGAGAGCGCGATTGGGACCGAGCTACGATATAATCAGAGAGAGCGATTGGGACTGAGCTACGATATAATCAATCAGAGAGAGCGATTGGGACTCAGCTACGATATAATCAGAGACAGCGCGATTGGGACTGAGCTACGATATAATCAGAGACAGCGCGATTGGGACTGAGCTACGATATAATCAGAGAGAGAGCGATTGGGACTGAGCTACGATATAATGAGCGCACGCGATTGGGACTGAGCTACGATATAATCAGAGAGCGATTGGGACTGAGCTACGATATAAATCAGAGAGAGCACGATTGGGACTGAGCTACGATATAATCAGAGAGAGCGATTGGGACTGAGCTACGATATAATCAGAGAGCGCGATTGGGGCTGAGCTACGATATAATCAGAGAACGATTGGGACTGAGCTACGATATAATGAGAGAGAGAGCGCGCGATTGGGACTGAGCTACGATATAATCAGAGAGCGATTGGGACTGAGCTACGATATAATCAGAGAGAGAGCGATTGGGACTGAGCTACGATATAATCAGAGAGAGCGATTGGGACTGAGCTACGATATAATCAGAGAGCGCGATTGGGACTGAGCTACGATATAATCAGAGAGCGCGATTGGGACTGAGCTACGATATAATCAGAGAGCGATTGGGACTGAGTTACGATATAATGAGAGAGAGAGCGATTGGGACTGAGCTACGATATAATCAGAGTGAGCGATTGGGACTGAGCTACGATATAATCAGAGAGAGCGATTGGGACTGAGCTACGATATAATCAGAGAGCGATTGGGACTGAGCTACGATATAATCAGAGAGCGCGATTGGGACTGAGCTACGATATAATCAGAGAGCGATTGGGACTGAGCTACGATATAATCAGAGAGCGATTGGGACTGAGCTACGATATAATCAGAGAGAGTGCGATTGGGACTGAGCTACGATATAATCAGAGAGAGAGCGATTGGGACTGAGCTACGATATAATCAGAGAGAGCGATTGGGGCTGAGCTACGATATAATCAGAGCGCGATTGGGACGGAGCTACGATATAATCAGAGCGCGCGATTGGGACTGAGCTACGATATAATCAGAGAGAGCGCGATTGGGACTGAGCTACGATATAATCAGAGAGAGAGCGATTGGGACTGAGCTACGATATAATGAGAGAGAGTGATTGGGACTGAGCTACGATATAATCAGAGAGCGATTGGGACGGAGCTACGATATAATCAGAGAGAGCGATTGGGACTGAGCTACGATATAAATCAGGGAGCGCGCGATTGGGACTGAGCTACGATATAATCAGAGAGAGCGCGATTGGGACTGAGCTACGATATAATCAGAGAGCGATTGGGACTGAGCTACGATATAATCAGAGAGAGCGATTGGGGCCGAGCTACGATATAATCAGAGAGCGCGCGATTGGGACTGAGGTACGATATAATCGGAGAGAGAGCGATTGGGACTGAGCTACGATATAATCAGAGAGCGCGATTGGGACTGAGCTATGATATAATCAGACAGAGCGATGGGACTGAGCTACGATATAATCAGAGAGCGCGATTGGGACTGAGCTACGATATAATCAGAGAGCGATTGGGACTGAGCTACGATATAATCAGAGAGAGAGCGATTGGGACCGAGCTACGATATAATCAGACAGAGCGATTGGGACTGAGCTACGATATAATCAGAGACAGCGCGATTGGGACTGAGCTACGATATAATCAGACAGAGCGATTGGGACTGAGCTACGATATAATCAGAGACAGCGCGATTGGGACTGAGCTACGATATAATCAGAGAGAGAGCGATTGGGACTGAGCTACGATATAATCAGAGAGAGCGATTGGGGCTGAGGTACGATATAATCAGAGAGAGCGATTGGGACTGAGCTACGATATAATGAGCGCGCGCGATTGGGACTGAGCTACGATATAATCAGAGAGCGATTGGGACTGAGCTACGATATAATCAGAGAGCGCGATTGGGACTGAGCTACGATATAATCAGAGAGAGCGATTGGGACTGAGCTACGATATAATCAGAGAGAGCGATTGGGACTGAGCTACGATATAATCAGGGAGCGCGATTGGGGCTGAGCTACGATATAATCAGAGAGCGATTGGGACTGAGCTACGATATAATCAGAGAGCGCGATTGGGACTGAGCTACGATATAATCAGAGAGAGCGATTGGGATTGAGCTACGATATAATCAGAGAGAGAGCGATTGGGACTGAGCTACGATATAATCAGAGAGCGATTGGGAGTGAGCTACGATATAATCAGAGAGAGCGATTGGGACTGAGCTACGATATAATCAGCGAGAGCGATTGGGACTGAGCTACGATATAATCAGAGCGCGATTGGGACTGAGCTACGATATAATCAGAGAGCGATTGGGACTGAGCTACGATATAATCAGAGAGCAATTGGGACTGAGCTACGATATAATCAGAGAGAGAGCGATTGGGACTGAGCTACGATATAATCAGAGAGCGCGATTGGGACTGAGCTACGATATAATCAGAGAGAGCGATTGGGACTGAGCTACGATATAATCAGAGAGCGATTGGGACTGAGCTACGATATAATCAGAGAGCGCGATTGGGGCTGAGCTACGATATAATCAGAGAGCGATTGGGACTGAGCTACGATATAATCAGAGAGCGATTGGGACTGAGCTACGATATAATGAGAGAGAGAGAGAGAGCGATTGGGACTGAGCTACGATATAATCAGAGAGCGATTGGGACTGAGCTACGATATAATCAGAGAGCGCGATTGGGACTGAGCTACGATATAATCAGAGAGAGCGATTGGGACTCAGCTACGATATAATGAGAGAGAGCGCGATTGGGACTGGGCTACAGTATAATCAGAGAGAGCGATTGGGACTGAACTACGATATAATCAGAGAGAGAGCGATTGGGACTGAGCTACGATATAATCAGAGAGAGCGATTGGGACTGAGCTACGATATAATCAGAGAGAGCGATTGGGACTGAGCTGCGATATAATCAGAGTGAGCGATTGGGACTGAGCTACGATATAATCAGAGAGCGCGATTGGGACTGAGCTACGATATAATCAGAGAGCGCGATTGGGACTGAGCTACGATATAATCAGAGAGCGCGATTGGGGCTGAGCTACGATATAATCAGAGCGATTGGGACTGAGCTACGATATTATCAGAGCGCGATTGGGACTGAGCTACGATATAATCAGAGAGAGAGAGAGAGCGATTGGGACTGAGCTACGATATAATCAGAGAGCGATTGGGACGGAGCTACGATATAATCAGAGAGAGCGATTGGGACTGAGCTACGATATAATCAGAGAGAGCGCGATTGGGACTGAGCTACGATATAATCAGAGAGAGCGATTGGGACTGAGCTACGATATAATGAGAGAGCGCGCGATTGGGACTGAGCTACGATATAATCAGAGAGAGCGCGATTGGGACTGAGCTACGATATAATCAGAGAGAGAGCGATTGGGACTGAGCTACGATATAATGAGAGAGAGCGCGATTGGGACTGAGCTACGATATAATCAGAGAGAGCGATTGGGACTGAGCTACGATATAATGAGAGAGAGAGAGCGATTGGGACTGAGCTACGATATAATCAGAGAGCGCGATTGGGACCGAGCTACGATATAATCAGAGAGCGCGCGATTGGGACTGAGGTACGATATAATCAGAGAGCGAGCGATTGGGACTGAGCTACGATATAATCAGAGCGCGATTGGGAGTGAGCTACGATATAATGAGCGCGCAATTGGGACTGAGCTACGATATAATCAGAGCGCGCGATTGGGACTGAGCTACGATATAATCAGAGCGCGCGATTGGGACTGAGCTACGATATAATCAGAGAGCGTGAGCGATTGGGACTGAGCTACGATATAATCGGAGCGAGCGATTCGGACTGAGCTACGATATAATAAGAGAGCGCGATTGGGACCGAGCTACGATATAATCAGAGAGAGCGATTGGGACTGAGCTACGATATAATCAATCAGAGAGAGCGATTGGGACTCAGCTACGATATAATCAGAGACAGCGCGATTGGGACTGAGCTACGATATAATCAGAGACAGCGCGATTGGGACTGAGCTACGATATAATCAGAGCGATTGGAACTGAGCTACGATATAATCAGAGAGAGCGATTGGGACTGAGCTACGATATAATCAGAGAGCGCGATTGGGACTGAGCTACGATATAATCAGAGAGAACGATTGGGACTGAGCTACGATATAATCAGAGAGAGCGATTGGGACTGAGCTACGATATAATCAGCGCGATTGGGGCAGAGCTACGATATAATCAGCGCGATTGGGGCAGAGCTACGATATAATCAGAGAGAGCGACTGGGACTGAGCTACGATATAATCAGAGAGAGCGACTGGGACTGAGCTACGATATAATCAGAGAGCACGATTGGGGCTGAGCTACGATATAATCAGAGAGCGATTGGGACTGAGCTACGATATAATCAGAGAGAGAGAGCGATTGGGACTGAGCTACGATATAATCAGAGAGAGCGATTGGGACTGAGCTACGATATAATCAGAGAGCGCGCGATTGGGACTGAGCTACGATATAATCAGAGAGAGCGATTGGGACTGAGCTACGATATAATGAGAGAGAGCGCGATTGGGACTGAGCTACGATATAATCAGAGAGAGCGCGATTGGGACTGAGCTACGATATAATCAGAGAGAGAGCGATTGGGACTGAGCTACGATATAATGAGAGAGAGCGCGATTGGGACTGAGCTACGATATAATCAGAGAGAGCGATTGGGACTGAGCTACGATATAATGAGAGAGAGAGAGCGATTGGGACTGAGCTACGATATAATCAGAGAGCGCGATTGGGACCGAGCTACGATATAATCAGAGAGCGCGCGATTGGGACTGAGGTACGATATAATGAGAGAGAGAGCGATTGGGACTGAGCTATGATATAATCAGAGAGAGCGATTGGGAGTGAGCTACGATATAATCAGAGCGCGATTGGGAGTGAGCTACGATATAATGAGCGCGCGATTGGGACTGAGCTACGATATAATCAGAGAGCGCGATTGGGACTGAGCTACGATATAATCAGAGCGCGCGATTGGGACTGAGCTACGATATAATCAGAGAGCGTGAGCGATTGGGACTGAGCTACGATATAATCGGAGCGAGCGATTCGGACTGAGCTACGATATAATAAGAGAGCGCGATTGGGACCGAGCTACGATATAATCAGAGAGCGCGATTGGGACTGAGCTACGATATAATCAATCAGAGAGAGCGATTGGGACTCAGCTACGATATAATCAGAGACAGCGCGATTGGGACTGAGCTACGATATAATCAGAGACAGCGCGATTGGGACTGAGCTACGATATAATCAGAGAGAGAGCGATTGGGACTGAGCTACGATATAATCACAGAGAGCGATTGGGACTGAGCTACGATATAAATCAGAGAGAGCGCGATTGGGACTGAGCTACGATATAATCAGAGAGAGCGATTGGGACTGAGCTACGATATAATCAGAGAGCGCGATTGGGGCTGAGCTACGATACAATCAGAGAACGATTGGGACTGAGCTACGATATAATGAGAGAGAGAGCGCGCGATTGGGACTGAGCTACGATATAATCAGAGAGCGATTGGGACTGAGCTACGATACAATCAGAGAGAGAGCGATTGGGACTGAGCTACGATATAATCAGAGAGAGCGATTGGGACTGAGCTACGATATAATCAGAGAGCGCGATTGGGACTGAGCTACGATATAATCAGAGAGCGCGATTGGGACTGAGCTACGATATAATCAGAGAGCGATTGGGACTGAGTTACGATATAATGAGAGAGAGAGCGATTGGGACTGAGCTACGATATAAATCAGAGTGAGCGATTGGGACTGAGCTACGATATAATCAGAGAGAGCGATTGGGACTGAGCTACGATATAATCAGAGAGCGATTGGGACTGAGCTACGATATAATCAGAGAGCGCGATTGGGACTGAGCTACGATATAATCAGAGAGCGATTGGGACTGAGCTACGATATAATCAGAGAGCGATTGGGACTGAGCAACGATATAATCAGAGAGAGAGCGATTGGGACTGAGCTACGATATAATCAGAGAGAGAGCGATTGGGATTGAGCTACGATATAATCAGAGAGAGCGATTGGGGCTGAGCTACGATATAATCAGAGCGCGATTGGGACGGAGCTACGATATAATCAGAGCGCGCGATTGGGACTGAGCTACGATATAATCAGAGAGAGCGCGATTGGGACTGAGCTACGATATAATCAGAGAGAGAGCGATTGGGACTGAGCTACGATATAATGAGAGAGAGTGATTGGGACTGAGCTACGATATAATCAGAGAGCGATTGGGACGGAGCTACGATATAATCAGAGAGAGCGATTGGGACTGAGCTACGATATAAATCAGAGAGCGCGCGATTGGGACTGAGCTACGATATAATCAGAGAGAGCGCGATTGGGACTGAGCTACGATATAATCAGAGAGCGATTGGGACTGAGCTACGATATAATCAGAGAGAGCGATTGGGGCCGAGCCACGATATAATCAGAGAGCGCGCGATTGGGACTGAGGTACGATATAATCAGAGAGGGAGGGATTGGGACTCAGCTATGATATAATCAGAGAGAGCGATTGGGACTGAGCTACGATATAATCAGAGAGCGCGATTGGGACTGAGCTATGATATAATCAGACAGAGCGATGGGACTGAGCTACGATATAATCAGAGAGCGCGATTGGGACTGAGCTACGATATAATCAGAGAGCGATTGGGACTGAGCTACGATATAATCAGAGAGAGAGAGCGATTGGGACCGAGCTACGATATAATCAGACAGAGCGATTGGGACTGAGCTACGATATAATCAGAGACAGCGCGATTGGGACTGAGCTACGATATAATCAGAGAGAGAGCGATTGGGACTGAGCTACGATATAATCAGAGAGAGCGATTGGGGCTGAGGTACGATATAATCAGAGAGAGCGATTGGGACTGAGCTACGATATAATGAGCGCGCGCGATTGGGACTGAGCTACGATATAATCAGAGAGCGATTGGGACTGAGCTACGATATAATCAGAGAGCGCGATTGGGACTGAGCTACGATATAATCAGAGAGAGAGCGATTGGGACTGAGCTACGATATAATCAGAGAGAGCGATTGGGACTGAGCTACGATATAAATCAGGGAGCGCGATTGGGGCTGAGCTACGATATAATCAGAGAGCGATTGGGACTGAGCTACGATATAATCGGAGAGAGCGCGATTGGGACTGAGCTACGATATAATCAGAGAGAGCGATTGGGATTGAGCTACGATATAATCAGAGAGAGAGCGATTGGGACTGAGCTACGATATAATCAGAGAGCGATTGGGAGTGAGCTACGATATAATCAGAGAGCGCGATTGGGACTGAGTTACGATATAATGAGAGACAGCGCGATTGGGACTGAGCTACGATATAATCAGAGACAGCGCGATTGGGACTGAGCTACGATATAATCAGAGCGATTGGAACTGAGCTACGATATAATCAGAGAGAGCGATTGGGACTGAGCTACGATATAATCAGAGAGCGCGATTGGGACTGAGCTACGATATAATCAGAGAGAACGATTGGGACTGAGCTACGATATAATCAGAGAGAGCGATTGGGACTGAGCTACGATATAATCAGCGCGATTGGGGCAGAGCTACGATATAATCAGAGAGAGCGACTGGGACTGAGCTACGATATAATCAGAGAGAGCGACTGGGACTGAGCTACGATATAATCAGAGAGCGATTGGGACTGAGCTACGATATAATCAGAGAGAGAGAGCGATTGGGACCGAGCTACGATATAATCAGACAGAGCGATTGGGACTGAGCTACGATATAATCAGAGACAGCGCGATTGGGACTGAGCTACGATATAATCAGACAGAGCGATTGGGACTGAGCTACGATATAATCAGAGACAGCGCGATTGGGACTGAGCTACGATATAATCAGAGAGAGAGCGATTGGGACTGAGCTACGATATAATCAGAGAGAGCGATTGGGGCTGAGGTACGATATAATCAGAGAGAGCGATTGGGACTGAGCTACGATATAATGAGCGCGCGCGATTGGGACTGAGCTACGATATAATCAGAGAGCGATTGGGACTGAGCTACGATATAATCAGAGAGCGCGATTGGGACTGAGCTACGATATAATCAGAGAGCGCGATTGGGACTGAGCTACGATATAATCAGAGAGAGCGATTGGGACTGAGCTACGATATAATCAGGGAGCGCGATTGGGGCTGAGCTACGATATAATCAGAGAGCGATTGGGACTGAGCTACGATATAATCAGAGAGAGCGATTGGGACTGAGCTACGATATAATCAGAGAGCGCGATTGGGACTGAGCTACGATATAATCAGAGTGAGCGATTGGGACTCAGCTACGATATAATCAGAGCGAGCGATTGGGACTGAGCTACGATATAATCAGAGAGAGCGCGCGATTGGGACTGAGCTATGATATAATCAGAGAGAGCGATTGGGATAGAGCTACGATATAATCAGAGCGCGATTGGGACTGAGCTACGATATAATCAGAGCGCGCGATTGGGACTCAGCTGCGATATAATCAGAGCGAGCGATTGGGACTGAGCTACGATATAATCAGAGAGAGAGCGATTCGATATAATTAGAGAGCGGGATTGGGACTGAGCTACGATATAATGAGAGAGCAATTGGGACTGAGCTACGATATAATCAGAGAGCGCGATTGGGACTGAGCTACGATATAATCAGAGCGATTGGGACTGAGCTACGATATAATCAGAGAGCGCGATTGGGACCGAGCTACGATATAATCAGAGAGAGAGCGCGATTGGGACTGAGCTACGATATAACCAGAGACAGCGATTGGGACTCAGCTACGATATAATCAGAGAGGGCGATTGGGACTCAGCTGCGATATAATCAGAGAGAGCGCGATTGGGACCGAGCTACGATATAATCAGAGAGAGCGCGCGATTGGGACCGAGCCACGATATAATCAGAGAGAGAGCGCGATTGGGACTGAGCTACGATATAATGAGAGCGTGCGATTGGGACTGAGCTACGATGTAATCAGAGAGAGATTGGAACTGAGCTACGATATAATCAGAGAGCGATGGGGACTGAGCTACGATATAATCAGAGAGAGAGAGCGATTGGGACTGAGCTACGATATAATGAGAGAGAGCGATTGGGACTGAGCTACAATATAATCAGACAGAGTGATTGGGACTGAGCTACGATATAATCAGAGAGCGATTGGGACTGAGCTACGATATAATGAGAGAGCGCGCGATTGGGACTGAGCTACGATATAATCAGAGAGAGCGATTGGGACTGAGCTACGATATAATCAGAGAGCGCGATTGGGACTGAGCTACGATATAATCAGAGAGCGTGAGCGATTGGGACTGAGCTACGATATAATCAGAGAGCGATTGGGACTGAGCTACGATATAATCAGAGAGCGATTGGGACTGAGCTACGATATAATGAGCGCGCGATTGGGACTGAGCTACGATATAATCAGAGAGCGATTGGGACTGAGCTACGATATAATCAGAGAGCGCGATTGGGACTGAGCTACGATATAATGAGAGAGAGAGCGATTGGGACTGAGCTACGATATAATCAGAGAGCGAGCGATTGGGACTGAGCTACGATATAATCAGAGAGAGCGCGATTGGGATTGAGCTACGATATAATCAGAGAGAGAGCGATTGGGACTGAGCTACGATATAATCAGAGAGCGATTGGGAGTGAGCTACGATATAATCAGAGAGCGCGATTGGGACTGAGCTACGATATAATCAGAGAGCGATTGGGACTGAGCTACGATATAATCAGAGAGCGCAATTGGGACTGAGCTACGATATAATCAGAGAGCGTGAGCGATTGGGACTGAGCTACGATATAATCAGAGAGCGCGATTGGGACTGAGCTACGATATAATCAGAGAGAGCGATTGGGACTGAGCTACGATATAATCAGAGAGCACGATTGGGACTGAGCTACGATATAATCAGAGAGCGATTGGGACTGAGCTACGATATAATCAGAGAGAGAGCGATTGGGACTGAGCTACGATATAATCAGAGAGAGCGATTGGGACTGAGCTACGATATAATCAGAGAGCGATTGGGAGTCAGCTACGATATAATCAGAGAGAGCGCGATTGGGACTGAGCTACGATATAATCAGAGAGAGCGATTGGGACTGAGCTATGATATAATCAGAGAGCGCGATTGGGACTGAGCTACGATATAATCAGAGAGCGATTGGGACTGAGCTACGATATAATCAGAGAGAGAGCGATTGGGACTGAGCTACGATATAATCAGAGAGCGCGATTGGGACTGAGCTACGATATAATCAGAGAGAGCGATTGGGGCTGAGCTACGATATAATCAGAGCGATTGGGACTGAGCTACGATATAATCAGAGTGTGTGATTGGGACTGAGCTACGATATAATCAGAGAGCGATTGGGACTGAGCTACGATATAATCAGAGCGATTGGAACTGAGCTACGATATAATCAGAGAGAGCGATTGGGACTGAGCTACGATATAATCAGAGAGCGCGATTGGGACTGAGCTACGATATAATCAGAGAGAACGATTGGGACTGAGCTACGATATAATCAGAGAGAGCGATTGGGACTGAGCTACGATATAATCAGCGCGATTGGGGCAGAGCTACGATATAATCAGCGCGATTGGGGCAGAGCTACGATATAATCAGAGAGAGCGACTGGGACTGAGCTACGATATAATCAGAGAGAGCGACTGGGACTGAGCTACGATATAATCAGAGAGCACGATTGGGGCTGAGCTACGATATAATCAGAGAGCGATTGGGACTGAGCTACGATATAATCAGAGAGAGAGAGAGCGATTGGGACTGAGCTACGATATAATCAGAGAGCGATTGGGACGGAGCTACGATATAATCAGAGAGAGCGATTGGGACTGAGCTACGATATAATCAGAGAGAGCGCGATTGGGACTGAGCTACGATATAATCAGAGAGAGCGATTGGGACTGAGCTACGATATAATGAGAGAGAGCGCGATTGGGACTGAGCTACGATATAATCAGAGAGAGCGCGATTGGGACTGAGCTACGATATAATCAGAGAGAGAGCGATTGGGACTGAGCTACGATATAATGAGAGAGAGCGCGATTGGGACTGAGCTACGATATAATCAGAGAGAGCGATTGGGACTGAGCTACGATATAATGAGAGAGAGAGAGCGATTGGGACTGAGCTACGATATAATCAGAGAGCGCGATTGGGACCGAGCTACGATATAATCAGAGAGCGCGCGATTGGGACTGAGGTACGATATAATCAGAGAGAGAGCGATTGGGACTGAGCTATGATATAATCAGAGAGAGCGATTGGGACTGAGCTACGATATAATCAGAGCGCGATTGGGAGTGAGCTACGATATAATGAGCGCGCAATTGGGACTGAGCTACGATATAATCAGAGAGCGCGATTGGGACTGAGCTACGATATAATCAGAGCGCGCGATTGGGACTGAGCTACGATATAATCAGAGAGCGTGAGCGATTGGGACTGAGCTACGATATAATCGGAGCGAGCGATTCGGACTGAGCTACGATATAATAAGAGAGCGCGATTGGGACCGAGCTACGATATAATCAGAGAGAGCGATTGGGACTGAGCTACGATATAATCAATCAGAGAGAGCGATTGTGACTCAGCTACGATATAATCAGAGACAGCGCGATTGGGACTGAGCTACGATATAATCAGAGACAGCGCGATTGGGACTGAGCTACGATATAATCAGAGCGATTGGAACTGAGCTACGATATAATCAGAGAGAGCGATTGGGACTGAGCTACGATATAATCAGAGAGCCCGATTGGGACTGAGCTACGATATAATCAGAGAGAACGATTGGGACTGAGCTACGATATAATCAGAGAGAGCGATTGGGACTGAGCTACGATATAATCAGCGCGATTGGGGCAGAGCTACGATATAATCAGCGCGATTGGGGCAGAGCTACGATATAATCAGAGAGAGCGACTGGGACTGAGCTACGATATAATCAGAGAGCACGATTGGGGCTGAGCTACGATATAATCAGAGAGCGATTGGGACTGAGCTACGATATAATCAGAGAGAGAGAGCGATTGGGACTGAGCTACGATATAATCAGAGAGCGATTGGGACGGAGCTACGATATAATCAGAGAGAGCGATTGGGACTGAGCTACGATATAATCAGAGAGAGCGCGATTGGGACTGAGCTACGATATAATCAGAGAGAGCGATTGGGACTGAGCTACGATATAATGAGCGCGCGATTGGGACTGAGCTACGATATAATCAGAGAGAGCGCGATTGGGACTGAGCTACGATATAATCAGAGAGAGAGCGATTGGGACTGAGCTACGATATAATGAGAGAGAGCGCGATTGGGACTGAGCTACGATATAATCAGAGAGAGCGATTGGGACTGAGCTACGATATAATGAGAGAGAGAGAGCGATTGGGACTGAGCTACGATATAATCAGAGAGCGCGATTGGGACCGAGCTACGATATAATCAGAGAGCGCGCGATTGGGACTGAGGTACGATATAATGAGAGAGAGAGCGATTGGGACTGAGCTATGATATAATCAGAGAGAGCGATTGGGACTGAGCTACCATATAATCAGAGCGCGATTGGGAGTGAGCTACGATATAATGAGCGCGCGATTGGGACTGAGCTACGATATAATCAGAGAGCGCGATTGGGACTGAGCTACGATATAGTCAGAGAGCGTGAGCGATTGGGACTGAGCTACGATATAATCGGAGCGAGCGATTCGGACTGAGCTACGATATAATAAGAGAGCGCGATTGGGACCGAGCTACGATATAATCAGAGAGAGCGATTGGGACTGAGCTACGATATAATCAATCAGAGAGAGCGATTGGGACTCAGCTACGATATAATCAGAGACAGCGCGATTGGGACTGAGCTACGATATAATCAGAGACAGCGCGATTGGGACTGAGCTACGATATAATCAGAGAGAGAGCGATTGGGACTGAGCTACGATATAATGAGCGCACGCGATTGGGACTGAGCTACGATATAATCAGAGAGCGATTGGGACTGAGCTACGATATAAATCAGAGAGAGCACGATTGGGACTGAGCTACGATATAATCAGAGAGAGCGATTGGGACTGAGCTACGATATAATCAGAGAGCGCGATTGGGGCTGAGCTACGATATAATCAGAGAACGATTGGGACTGAGCTACGATATAATGAGAGAGAGAGCGCGCGATTGGGACTGAGCTACGATATAATCAGAGAGCGATTGGGACTGAGCTACGATATAATCAGAGAGAGAGCGATTGGGACTGAGCTACGATATAATCAGAGAGAGCGATTGGGACTGAGCTACGATATAATCAGAGAGCGCGATTGGGACTGAGCTACGATATAATCAGAGAGCGCGATTGGGACTGAGCTACGATATAATCAGAGAGCGATTGGGACTGAGTTACGATATAATGAGAGAGAGAGCGATTGGGACTGAGCTACGATATAATCAGAGTGAGCGATTGGGACTGAGCTACGATATAATCAGAGAGAGCGATTGGGACTGAGCTACGATATAATCAGAGAGCGATTGGGACTGAGCTACGATATAATCAGAGAGCGCGATTGGGACTGAGCTACGATATAATCAGAGAGCGATTGGGACTGAGCTACGATATAATCAGAGAGCGATTGGGACTGAGCTACGATATAATCAGAGAGAGTGCGATTGGGACTGAGCTACGATATAATCAGAGAGAGAGCGATTGGGACTGAGCTACGATATAATCAGAGAGAGCGATTGGGGCTGAGCTACGATATAATCAGAGCGCGATTGGGACGGAGCTACGATATAATCAGAGCGCGCGATTGGGACTGAGCTACGATATAATCAGAGAGAGCGCGATTGGGACTGAGCTACGATATAATCAGAGAGAGAGCGATTGGGACTGAGCTACGATATAATGAGAGAGAGTGATTGGGACTGAGCTACGATATAATCAGAGAGCGATTGGGACGGAGCTACGATATAATCAGAGAGAGCGATTGGGACTGAGCTACGATATAAATCAGGGAGCGCGCGATTGGGACTGAGCTACGATATAATCAGAGAGAGCGCGATTGGGACTGAGCTACGATATAATCAGAGAGCGATTGGGACTGAGCTACGATATAATCAGAGAGAGCGATTGGGGCCGAGCTACGATATAATCAGAGAGCGCGCGATTGGGACTGAGGTACGATATAATCGGAGAGAGAGCGATTGGGACTGAGCTACGATATAATCAGAGAGCGCGATTGGGACTGAGCTATGATATAATCAGACAGAGCGATGGGACTGAGCTACGATATAATCAGAGAGCGCGATTGGGACTGAGCTACGATATAATCAGAGAGCGATTGGGACTGAGCTACGATATAATCAGAGAGAGAGCGATTGGGACCGAGCTACGATATAATCAGACAGAGCGATTGGGACTGAGCTACGATATAATCAGAGACAGCGCGATTGGGACTGAGCTACGATATAATCAGACAGAGCGATTGGGACTGAGCTACGATATAATCAGAGACAGCGCGATTGGGACTGAGCTACGATATAATCAGAGAGAGAGCGATTGGGACTGAGCTACGATATAATCAGAGAGAGCGATTGGGGCTGAGGTACGATATAATCAGAGAGAGCGATTGGGACTGAGCTACGATATAATGAGCGCGCGCGATTGGGACTGAGCTACGATATAATCAGAGAGCGATTGGGACTGAGCTACGATATAATCAGAGAGCGCGATTGGGACTGAGCTACGATATAATCAGAGAGAGCGATTGGGACTGAGCTACGATATAATCAGAGAGAGCGATTGGGACTGAGCTACGATATAATCAGGGAGCGCGATTGGGGCTGAGCTACGATATAATCAGAGAGCGATTGGGACTGAGCTACGATATAATCAGAGAGCGCGATTGGGACTGAGCTACGATATAATCAGAGAGAGCGATTGGGATTGAGCTACGATATAATCAGAGAGAGAGCGATTGGGACTGAGCTACGATATAATCAGAGAGCGATTGGGAGTGAGCTACGATATAATCAGAGAGAGCGATTGGGACTGAGCTACGATATAATCAGCGAGAGCGATTGGGACTGAGCTACGATATAATCAGAGCGCGATTGGGACTGAGCTACGATATAATCAGAGAGCGATTGGGACTGAGCTACGATATAATCAGAGAGCAATTGGGACTGAGCTACGATATAATCAGAGAGAGAGCGATTGGGACTGAGCTACGATATAATCAGAGAGCGCGATTGGGACTGAGCTACGATATAATCAGAGAGAGCGATTGGGACTGAGCTACGATATAATCAGAGAGCGATTGGGACTGAGCTACGATATAATCAGAGAGCGCGATTGGGGCTGAGCTACGATATAATCAGAGAGCGATTGGGACTGAGCTACGATATAATCAGAGAGCGATTGGGACTGAGCTACGATATAATGAGAGAGAGAGAGAGAGCGATTGGGACTGAGCTACGATATAATCAGAGAGCGATTGGGACTGAGCTACGATATAATCAGAGAGCGCGATTGGGACTGAGCTACGATATAATCAGAGAGAGCGATTGGGACTCAGCTACGATATAATGAGAGAGAGCGCGATTGGGACTGGGCTACAGTATAATCAGAGAGAGCGATTGGGACTGAACTACGATATAATCAGAGAGAGAGCGATTGGGACTGAGCTACGATATAATCAGAGAGAGCGATTGGGACTGAGCTACGATATAATCAGAGAGAGCGATTGGGACTGAGCTGCGATATAATCAGAGTGAGCGATTGGGACTGAGCTACGATATAATCAGAGAGCGCGATTGGGACTGAGCTACGATATAATCAGAGAGCGCGATTGGGACTGAGCTACGATATAATCAGAGAGCGCGATTGGGGCTGAGCTACGATATAATCAGAGCGATTGGGACTGAGCTACGATATTATCAGAGCGCGATTGGGACTGAGCTACGATATAATCAGAGAGAGAGAGAGAGCGATTGGGACTGAGCTACGATATAATCAGAGAGCGATTGGGACGGAGCTACGATATAATCAGAGAGAGCGATTGGGACTGAGCTACGATATAATCAGAGAGAGCGCGATTGGGACTGAGCTACGATATAATCAGAGAGAGCGATTGGGACTGAGCTACGATATAATGAGAGAGCGCGCGATTGGGACTGAGCTACGATATAATCAGAGAGAGCGCGATTGGGACTGAGCTACGATATAATCAGAGAGAGAGCGATTGGGACTGAGCTACGATATAATGAGAGAGAGCGCGATTGGGACTGAGCTACGATATAATCAGAGAGAGCGATTGGGACTGAGCTACGATATAATGAGAGAGAGAGAGCGATTGGGACTGAGCTACGATATAATCAGAGAGCGCGATTGGGACCGAGCTACGATATAATCAGAGAGCGCGCGATTGGGACTGAGGTACGATATAATCAGAGAGCGAGCGATTGGGACTGAGCTACGATATAATCAGAGCGCGATTGGGAGTGAGCTACGATATAATGAGCGCGCAATTGGGACTGAGCTACGATATAATCAGAGAGCGCGATTGGGACTGAGCTACGATATAATCAGAGCGCGCGATTGGGACTGAGCTACGATATAATCAGAGAGCGTGAGCGATTGGGACTGAGCTACGATATAATCGGAGCGAGCGATTCGGACTGAGCTACGATATAATAAGAGAGCGCGATTGGGACCGAGCTACGATATAATCAGAGAGAGCGATTGGGACTGAGCTACGATATAATCAATCAGAGAGAGCGATTGGGACTCAGCTACGATATAATCAGAGACAGCGCGATTGGGACTGAGCTACGATATAATCAGAGACAGCGCGATTGGGACTGAGCTACGATATAATCAGAGCGATTGGAACTGAGCTACGATATAATCAGAGAGAGCGATTGGGACTGAGCTACGATATAATCAGAGAGCGCGATTGGGACTGAGCTACGATATAATCAGAGAGAACGATTGGGACTGAGCTACGATATAATCAGAGAGAGCGATTGGGACTGAGCTACGATATAATCAGCGCGATTGGGGCAGAGCTACGATATAATCAGCGCGATTGGGGCAGAGCTACGATATAATCAGAGAGAGCGACTGGGACTGAGCTACGATATAATCAGAGAGAGCGACTGGGACTGAGCTACGATATAATCAGAGAGCACGATTGGGGCTGAGCTACGATATAATCAGAGAGCGATTGGGACTGAGCTACGATATAATCAGAGAGAGAGAGCGATTGGGACTGAGCTACGATATAATCAGAGAGAGCGATTGGGACTGAGCTACGATATAATCAGAGAGAGCGCGATTGGGACTGAGCTACGATATAATCAGAGAGAGCGATTGGGACTGAGCTACGATATAATGAGAGAGAGCGCGATTGGGACTGAGCTACGATATAATCAGAGAGAGCGCGATTGGGACTGAGCTCCGATATAATCAGAGAGAGAGCGATTGGGACTGAGCTACGATATAATGAGAGAGAGCGCGATTGGGACTGAGCTACGATATAATCAGAGAGAGCGATTGGGACTGAGCTACGATATAATGAGAGAGAGAGAGCGATTGGGACTGAGCTACGATATAATCAGAGAGCGCGATTGGGACCGAGCTACGATATAATCAGAGAGCGCGCGATTGGGACTGAGGTACGATATAATGAGAGAGAGAGCGATTGGGACTGAGCTATGATATAATCAGAGAGAGCGATTGGGAGTGAGCTACGATATAATCAGAGCGCGATTGGGAGTGAGCTACGATATAATGAGCGCGCGATTGGGACTGAGCTACGATATAATCAGAGAGCGCGATTGGGACTGAGCTACGATATAATCAGAGCGCGCGATTGGGACTGAGCTACGATATAATCAGAGAGCGTGAGCGATTGGGACTGAGCTACGATATAATCGGAGCGAGCGATTCGGACTGAGCTACGATATAATAAGAGAGCGCGATTGGGACCGAGCTACGATATAATCAGAGAGCGCGATTGGGACTGAGCTACGATATAATCAATCAGAGAGAGCGATTGGGACTCAGCTACGATATAATCAGAGACAGCGCGATTGGGACTGAGCTACGATATAATCAGAGACAGCGCGATTGGGACTGAGCTACGATATAATCAGAGAGAGAGCGATTGGGACTGAGCTACGATATAATCACAGAGAGCGATTGGGACTGAGCTACGATATAAATCAGAGAGAGCGCGATTGGGACTGAGCTACGATATAATCAGAGAGAGCGATTGGGACTGAGCTACGATATAATCAGAGAGCGCGATTGGGGCTGAGCTACGATACAATCAGAGAACGATTGGGACTGAGCTACGATATAATGAGAGAGAGAGCGCGCGATTGGGACTGAGCTACGATATAATCAGAGAGCGATTGGGACTGAGCTACGATACAATCAGAGAGAGAGCGATTGGGACTGAGCTACGATATAATCAGAGAGAGCGATTGGGACTGAGCTACGATATAATCAGAGAGCGCGATTGGGACTGAGCTACGATATAATCAGAGAGCGCGATTGGGACTGAGCTACGATATAATCAGAGAGCGATTGGGACTGAGTTACGATATAATGAGAGAGAGAGCGATTGGGACTGAGCTACGATATAAATCAGAGTGAGCGATTGGGACTGAGCTACGATATAATCAGAGAGAGCGATTGGGACTGAGCTACGATATAATCAGAGAGCGATTGGGACTGAGCTACGATATAATCAGAGAGCGCGATTGGGACTGAGCTACGATATAATCAGAGAGCGATTGGGACTGAGCTACGATATAATCAGAGAGCGATTGGGACTGAGCAACGATATAATCAGAGAGAGAGCGATTGGGACTGAGCTACGATATAATCAGAGAGAGAGCGATTGGGATTGAGCTACGATATAATCAGAGAGAGCGATTGGGGCTGAGCTACGATATAATCAGAGCGCGATTGGGACGGAGCTACGATATAATCAGAGCGCGCGATTGGGACTGAGCTACGATATAATCAGAGAGAGCGCGATTGGGACTGAGCTACGATATAATCAGAGAGAGAGCGATTGGGACTGAGCTACGATATAATGAGAGAGAGTGATTGGGACTGAGCTACGATATAATCAGAGAGCGATTGGGACGGAGCTACGATATAATCAGAGAGAGCGATTGGGACTGAGCTACGATATAAATCAGAGAGCGCGCGATTGGGACTGAGCTACGATATAATCAGAGAGAGCGCGATTGGGACTGAGCTACGATATAATCAGAGAGCGATTGGGACTGAGCTACGATATAATCAGAGAGAGCGATTGGGGCCGAGCCACGATATAATCAGAGAGCGCGCGATTGGGACTGAGGTACGATATAATCAGACAGAGCGATGGGACTGAGCTACGATATAATCAGAGAGCGCGATTGGGACTGAGCTACGATATAATCAGAGAGCGATTGGGACTGAGCTACGATATAATCAGAGAGAGAGAGCGATTGGGACCGAGCTACGATATAATCAGACAGAGCGATTGGGACTGAGCTACGATATAATCAGAGACAGCGCGATTGGGACTGAGCTACGATATAATCAGAGAGAGAGCGATTGGGACTGAGCTACGATATAATCAGAGAGAGCGATTGGGGCTGAGGTACGATATAATCAGAGAGAGCGATTGGGACTGAGCTACGATATAATGAGCGCGCGCGATTGGGACTGAGCTACGATATAATCAGAGAGCGATTGGGACTGAGCTACGATATAATCAGAGAGCGCGATTGGGACTGAGCTACGATATAATCAGAGAGAGAGCGATTGGGACTGAGCTACGATATAATCAGAGAGAGCGATTGGGACTGAGCTACGATATAAATCAGGGAGCGCGATTGGGGCTGAGCTACGATATAATCAGAGAGCGATTGGGACTGAGCTACGATATAATCGGAGAGAGCGCGATTGGGACTGAGCTACGATATAATCAGAGAGAGCGATTGGGATTGAGCTACGATATAATCAGAGAGAGAGCGATTGGGACTGAGCTACGATATAATCAGAGAGCGATTGGGAGTGAGCTACGATATAATCAGAGAGCGCGATTGGGACTGAGTTACGATATAATGAGAGACAGCGCGATTGGGACTGAGCTACGATATAATCAGAGACAGCGCGATTGGGACTGAGCTACGATATAATCAGAGCGATTGGAACTGAGCTACGATATAATCAGAGAGAGCGATTGGGACTGAGCTACGATATAATCAGAGAGCGCGATTGGGACTGAGCTACGATATAATCAGAGAGAACGATTGGGACTGAGCTACGATATAATCAGAGAGAGCGATTGGGACTGAGCTACGATATAATCAGCGCGATTGGGGCAGAGCTACGATATAATCAGAGAGAGCGACTGGGACTGAGCTACGATATAATCAGAGAGAGCGACTGGGACTGAGCTACGATATAATCAGAGAGCGATTGGGACTGAGCTACGATATAATCAGAGAGCGCGATTGGGACTGAGCTACGATATAATCAGAGAGCGATTGGGACTGAGCTACGATATAATCAGAGAGAGAGAGCGATTGGGACCGAGCTACGATATAATCAGACAGAGCGATTGGGACTGAGCTACGATATAATCAGAGACAGCGCGATTGGGACTGAGCTACGATATAATCAGACAGAGCGATTGGGACTGAGCTACGATATAATCAGAGACAGCGCGATTGGGACTGAGCTACGATATAATCAGAGAGAGAGCGATTGGGACTGAGCTACGATATAATCAGAGAGAGCGATTGGGGCTGAGGTACGATATAATCAGAGAGAGCGATTGGGACTGAGCTACGATATAATGAGCGCGCGCGATTGGGACTGAGCTACGATATAATCAGAGAGCGATTGGGACTGAGCTACGATATAATCAGAGAGCGCGATTGGGACTGAGCTACGATATAATCAGAGAGCGCGATTGGGACTGAGCTACGATATAATCAGAGAGCGCGATTGGGACTGAGCTACGATATAATCAGGGAGCGCGATTGGGGCTGAGCTACGATATAATCAGAGAGCGATTGGGACTGAGCTACGATATAATCAGAGAGCGCGATTGGGACTGAGCTACGATATAATCAGAGAGAGCGATTGGGATTGAGCTACGATATAATCAGAGAGAGAGCGATTGGGACTGAGCTACGATATAATCAGAGAGCGATTGGGAGTGAGCTACGATATAATCAGAGAGAGCGATTGGGACTGAGCTACGATATAATCAGCGAGAGCGATTGGGACTGAGCTACGATATAATCAGAGCGCGATTGGGACTGAGCTACGATATAATCAGAGAGCGATTGGGACTGAGCTACGATATAATCAGAGAGCAATTGGGACTGAGCTACGATATAATCAGAGAGAGAGCGATTGGGACTGAGCTACGATATAATCAGAGAGCGCGATTGGGACTGAGCTACGATATAATCAGAGAGAGCGATTGGGACTGAGCTACGATATAATCAGAGAGCGATTGGGACTGAGCTACGATATAATCAGAGAGCGCGATTGGGGCTGAGCTACGATATAATCAGAGAGCGATTGGGACTGAGCTACGATATAATCAGAGAGCGATTGGGACTGAGCTACGATATAATGAGAGAGAGAGAGAGAGCGATTGGGACTGAGCTACGATATAATCAGAGAGCGATTGGGACTGAGCTACGATATAATCAGAGAGCGCGATTGGGACTGAGCTACGATATAATCAGAGAGAGCGATTGGGACTCAGCTACGATATAATGAGAGAGAGCGCGATTGGGACTGGGCTACGGTATAATCAGAGAGAGCGATTGGGACTGAGCTACGATATAATCAGAGAGAGAGCGATTGGGACTGAGCTACGATATAATCAGAGAGAGCGATTGGGACTGAGCTGCGATATAATCAGAGTGAGCGATTGGGACTGAGCTACGATATAATCAGAGAGCGCGATTGGGACTGAGCTACGATATAATCAGAGAGCGCGATTGGGACTGAGCTACGATATAATCAGAGAGCGCGATTGGGGCTGAGCTACGATATAATCAGAGCGATTGGGACTGAGCTACGATATTATCAGAGAGCGATTGGGACTGAGCTACGATATAATCAGAGAGAGAGAGAGAGCGATTGGGACTGAGCTACGATATAATCAGAGAGCGATTGGGACGGAGCTACGATATAATCAGAGAGAGCGATTGGGACTGAGCTACGATATAATCAGAGAGAGCGCGATTGGGACTGAGCTACGATATAATCAGAGAGAGCGATTGGGACTGAGCTACGATATAATGAGAGAGCGCGCGATTGGGACTGAGCTACGATATAATCAGAGAGAGCGCGATTGGGACTGAGCTACGATATAATCAGAGAGAGAGCGATTGGGACTGAGCTACGATATAATGAGAGAGAGCGCGATTGGGACTGAGCTACGATATAATCAGAGAGAGCGATTGGGACTGAGCTACGATATAATGAGAGAGAGAGAGCGATTGGGACTGAGCTACGATATAATCAGAGAGCGCGATTGGGACCGAGCTACGATATAATCAGAGAGCGCGCGATTGGGACTGAGGTACGATATAATCAGAGAGCGAGCGATTGGGACTGAGCTATGATATAATCAGAGAGAGCGATTGGGACTGAGCTACGATATAATCAGAGCGCGATTGGGAGTGAGCTACGATATAATGAGCGCGCAATTGGGACTGAGCTACGATATAATCAGAGAGCGCGATTGGGACTGAGCTACGATATAATCAGAGCGCGCGATTGGGACTGAGCTACGATATAATCAGAGAGCGTGAGCGATTGGGACTGAGCTACGATATAATCGGAGCGAGCGATTCGGACTGAGCTACGATATAATAAGAGCGCGCGATTGGGACCGAGCTACGATATAATCAGAGAGAGCGATTGGGACTGAGCTACGATATAATCAATCAGAGAGAGCGATTGGGACTCAGCTACGATATAATCAGAGACAGCGCGATTGGGACTGAGCTACGATATAATCAGAGACAGCGCGATTGGGACTGAGCTACGATATAATCAGAGCGATTGGAACTGAGCTACGATATAATCAGAGAGAGCGATTGGGACTGAGCTACGATATAATGAGAGAGCGCGATTGGGACTGAGCTACGATATAATCAGAGAGAACGATTGGGACTGAGCTACGATATAATCAGAGAGAGCGATTGGGACTGAGCTACGATATAATCAGCGCGATTGGGGCAGAGCTACGATATAATCAGCGCGATTGGGGCAGAGCTACGATATAATCAGAGAGAGCGACTGGGACTGAGCTACGATATAATCAGAGAGAGCGACTGGGACTGAGCTACGATATAATCAGAGAGCACGATTGGGGCTGAGCTACGATATAATCAGAGAGCGATTGGGACTGAGCTACGATATAATCAGAGAGAGAGAGCGATTGGGACTGAGCTACGATATAATCAGAGAGCGATTGGGACGGAGCTACGATATAATCAGAGAGAGCGATTGGGACTGAGCTACGATATAATCAGAGAGAGCGCGATTGGGACTGAGCTACGATATAATCAGAGAGCGCGATTGGGACTGAGCTACGATATAATGAGAGAGAGCGCGATTGGGACTGAGCTACGATATAATCAGAGAGAGCGCGATTGGGACTGAGCTACGATATAATGAGAGAGAGCGCGATTGGGACTGAGCTACGATATAATGAGAGAGAGAGAGAGCGATTGGGACTGAGCTACGATATAATCAGAGAGCGCGATTGGGACCGAGCTACGATATAATCAGAGAGCGCGCGATTGGGACTGAGGTACGATATAATGAGAGAGAGAGCGATTGGGACTGAGCTATGATATAATCAGAGAGAGCGATTGGGACTGAGCTACGATATAATCAGAGCGCGATTGGGAGTGAGCTACGATATAATGAGCGCGCGATTGGGACTGAGCTACGATATAATCAGAGAGCGCGATTGGGACTGAGCTACGATATAATCAGAGCGCGCGATTGGGACTGAGCTACGATATAATCAGAGAGCGTGAGCGATTGGGACTGAGCTACGATATAATCGGAGCGAGCGATTCGGACTGAGCTACGATATAATGAGAGAGCGCGATTGGGACTGAGCTACGATATAATCAATCAGACAGAGCGATTGGGACTCAGCTACGATATAATCAGAGACAGCGCGATTGGGACTGAGCTACGATATAATCAGAGACAGCGCGATTGGGACTGAGCTACGATATAATCAGAGAGAGAGCGATTGGGACTGAGCTACGATATAATCAGAGAGAGAGCGATTGGGACTGAGCTACGATATAATGAGAGAGCGCGCGATTGGGACTGAGCTACGATATAATCAGAGAGAGCGCGATTGGGACTGAGCTACGATATAATCAGAGAGAGAGCGATTGGGACTGAGCTACGATATAATGAGAGAGAGCGCGATTGGGACTGAGCTACGATATAATCAGAGAGAGCGATTGGGACTGAGCTACGATATAATGAGAGAGAGAGAGCGATTGGGACTGAGCTACGATATAATCAGAGAGCGCGATTGGGACCGAGCTACGATATAATCAGAGAGCGCGCGATTGGGACTGAGGTACGATATAATCAGAGAGCGAGCGATTGGGACTGAGCTATGATATAATCAGAGAGAGCGATTGGGACTGAGCTACGATATAATCAGAGCGCGATTGGGAGTGAGCTACGATATAATGAGCGCGCAATTGGGACTGAGCTACGATATAATCAGAGAGCGCGATTGGGACTGAGCTACGATATAATCAGAGCGCGCGATTGGGACTGAGCTACGATATAATCAGAGAGCGTGAGCGATTGGGACTGAGCTACGATATAATCGGAGCGAGCGATTCGGACTGAGCTACGATATAATAAGAGAGCGCGATTGGGACCGAGCTACGATATAATCAGAGAGAGCGATTGGGACTGAGCTACGATATAATCAATCAGAGAGAGCGATTGGGACTCAGCTACGATATAATCAGAGACAGCGCGATTGGGACTGAGCTACGATATAATCAGAGACAGCGCGATTGGGACTGAGCTACGATATAATCAGAGCGATTGGAACTGAGCTACGATATAATCAGAGAGCGCGATTGGGACTGAGCTACGATATAATGAGAGAGCGCGATTGGGACTGAGCTACGATATAATCAGAGAGAACGATTGGGACTGAGCTACGATATAATCAGAGAGAGCGATTGGGACTGAGCTACGATATAATCAGCGCGATTGGGGCAGAGCTACGATATAATCAGCGCGATTGGGGCAGAGCTACGATATAATCAGAGAGAGCGACTGGGACTGAGCTACGATATAATCAGAGAGAGCGACTGGGACTGAGCTACGATATAATCAGAGAGCACGATTGGGGCTGAGCTACGATATAATCAGAGAGCGATTGGGACTGAGCTACGATATAATCAGAGAGAGAGAGCGATTGGGACTGAGCTACGATATAATCAGAGAGCGATTGGGATGGAGCTACGATATAATCAGAGAGAGCGATTGGGACTGAGCTACGATATAATCAGAGAGAGCGCGATTGGGACTGAGCTACGATATAATCAGAGAGCGCGATTGGGACTGAGCTACGATATAATGAGAGAGAGCGCGATTGGGACTGAGCTACGATATAATCAGAGAGAGCGCGATTGGGACTGAGCTACGATATAATCAGAGAGAGAGCGATTGGGACTGAGCTACGATATAATGAGAGAGAGCGCGATTGGGACTGAGCTACGATATAATCAGAGAGAGCGATTGGGACTGAGCTACGATATAATGAGAGAGAGAGAGCGATTGGGACTGAGCTACGATATAATCAGAGAGCGCGATTGGGACCGAGCTACGATATAATCAGAGAGCGCGCGATTGGGACTGAGGTACGATATAATGAGAGAGAGAGCGATTGGGACTGAGCTATGATATAATCAGAGAGAGCGATTGGGACTGAGCTACGATATAATCAGAGCGCGATTGGGAGTGAGCTACGATATAATGAGCGCGCGATTGGGACTGAGCTACGATATAATCAGAGAGCGCGATTGGGACTGAGCTACGATATAATCAGAGCGCGCGATTGGGACTGAGCTACGATATAATCAGAGAGCGTGAGCGATTGGGACTGAGCTACGATATAATCGGAGCGAGCGATTCGGACTGAGCTACGATATAATAAGAGCGCGCGATTGGGACCGAGCTACGATATAATCAGAGAGCGCGATTGGGACTGAGCTACGATATAATCAATCAGACAGAGCGATTGGGACTCAGCTACGATATAATCAGAGACAGCGCGATTGGGACTGAGCTACGATATAATCAGAGACAGCGCGATTGGGACTGAGCTACGATATAATCAGAGAGAGAGCGATTGGGACTGAGCTACGATATAATCACAGAGAGCGATTGGGACTGAGCTACGATATAATGAGCGCGCGCGATTGGGACTGAGCTACGATATAATCAGAGAGCGATTGGGACTGAGCTACGATATAAATCAGAGAGAGCGCGATTGGGACTGAGCTACGATATAATCAGAGAGAGCGATTGGGGCTGAGCTACGATATAATCAGAGAGCGCGATTGGGGCTGAGCTACGATACAATCAGAGAACGATTGGGACTGAGCTACGATATAATGAGAGAGAGAGCGCGCGATTGGGACTGAGCTACGATATAATCAGAGAGCGATTGGGACTGAGCTACGATACAATCAGAGAGAGAGCGATTGGGACTGAGCTACGATATAATCAGAGAGAGCGATTGGGACTGAGCTACGATATAATCAGAGAGCGCGATTGGGACTGAGCTACGATATAATCAGAGAGCGCGATTGGGACTGAGCTACGATATAATCAGAGAGCGATTGGGACTGAGTTACGATATAATGAGAGAGAGAGCGATTGGGACTGAGCTACGATATAATCAGAGTGAGCGATTGGGACTGAGCTACGATATAATCAGAGAGAGCGATTGGGACTGAGCTACGATATAATCAGAGAGCGATTGGGACTGAGCTACGATATAATCAGAGAGCGCGATTGGGACTGAGCTACGATATAATCAGAGAGCGATTGGGACTGAGCTACGATATAATCAGAGCGATTGGGACTGAGCAACGATATAATCAGAGAGAGAGCGATTGGGACTGAGCTACGATATAATCAGAGAGAGAGCGATTGGGATTGAGCTACGATATAATCAGAGAGCGCGATTGGGGCTGAGCTACGATATAATCAGAGCGCGATTGGGACGGAGCTACGATATAATCAGAGCGCGCGATTGGGACTGAGCTACGATATAATCAGAGAGAGCGCGATTGGGACTGAGCTACGATATAATCAGAGAGAGAGCGATTGGGACTGAGCTACGATATAATGAGAGAGAGTGATTGGGACTGAGCTACGATATAATCAGAGAGCGATTGGGACGGAGCTACGATATAATCAGAGAGAGCGATTGGGACTGAGCTACGATATAAATCAGAGAGCGCGCGATTGGGACTGAGCTACGATATAATCAGAGAGAGCGCGATTGGGACTGAGCTACGATATAATCAGAGAGCGATTGGGACTGAGCTACGATATAATCAGAGAGAGCGATTGGGGCCGAGCCACGATATAATCAGAGAGCGCGCGATTGGGACTGAGGTACGATATAATCAGAGAGGGAGGGATTGGGACTCAGCTATGATATAATCAGAGAGAGCGATTGGGACTGAGCTACGATATAATCAGAGAGCGCGATTGGGACTGAGCTACGATATAATCGGAGAGAGCGCGATTGGGACTGAGCTACGATATAATCAGAGAGCGCGATTGGGACTGAGCTATGATATAATCAGACAGAGCGATGGGACTGAGCTACGATATAATCAGAGAGCGCGATTGGGACTGAGCTACGATATAATCAGAGAGCGATTGGGACTGAGCTACGATATAATCAGAGAGAGAGAGCGATTGGGACCGAGCTACGATATAATCAGACAGAGCGATTGGGACTGAGCTACGATATAATCAGAGACAGCGCGATTGGGACTGAGCTACGATATAATCAGACAGAGCGATTGGGACTGAGCTACGATATAATCAGAGACAGCGCGATTGGGACTGAGCTACGATATAATCAGAGAGAGAGCGATTGGGACTGAGCTACGATATAATCAGAGAGAGCGATTGGGGCTGAGGTACGATATAATCAGAGAGAGCGATTGGGACTGAGCTACGATATAATGAGCGCGCGCGATTGGGACTGAGCTACGATATAATCAGAGAGCGATTGGGACTGAGCTACGATATAATCAGAGAGCGCGATTGGGACTGAGCTACGATATAATCAGAGAGAGAGCGATTGGGACTGAGCTACGATATAATCAGAGAGCGCGATTGGGACTGAGCTACGATATAAATCAGGGAGCGCGATTGGGGCTGAGCTACGATATAATCAGAGAGCGATTGGGACTGAGCTACGATATAATCAGAGAGCGCGATTGGGACTGAGCTACGATATAATCAGAGAGAGCGATTGGGATTGAGCTACGATATAATCAGAGAGAGAGCGATTGGGACTGAGCTACGATATAATCAGAGAGCGATTGGGAGTGAGCTACGATATAATCAGAGAGAGCGATTGGGACTGAGTTACGATATAATGAGAGACAGCGCGATTGGGACTGAGCTACGATATAATCAGAGACAGCGCGATTGGGACTGAGCTACGATATAATCAGAGCGATTGGAACTGAGCTACGATATAATCAGAGAGAGCGATTGGGACTGAGCTACGATATAATCAGAGAGCGCGATTGGGACTGAGCTACGATATAATCAGAGAGAACGATTGGGACTGAGCTACGATATAATCAGAGAGAGCGATTGGGACTGAGCTACGATATAATCAGCGCGATTGGGGCAGAGCTACGATATAATCAGAGAGAGCGACTGGGACTGAGCTACGATATAATCAGAGAGAGCGACTGGGACTGAGCTACGATATAATCAGAGAGCGATTGGGACTGAGCTACGATATAATCAGAGAGCGCGATTGGGACTGAGCTACGATATAATCAGAGAGCGATTGGGACTGAGCTACGATATAATCAGAGAGAGAGAGCGATTGGGACCGAGCTACGATATAATCAGACAGAGCGATTGGGACTGAGCTACGATATAATCAGAGACAGCGCGATTGGGACTGAGCTACGATATAATCAGACAGAGCGATTGGGACTGAGCTACGATATAATCAGAGACAGCGCGATTGGGACTGAGCTACGATATAATCAGAGAGAGAGCGATTGGGACTGAGCTACGATATAATCAGAGAGCGATTGGGGCTGAGGTACGATATAATCAGAGAGAGCAATTGGGACTGAGCTACGATATAATGAGCGCGCGCGATTGGGACTGAGCTACGATATAATCAGAGAGCGATTGGGACTGAGCTACGATATAATCAGAGAGCGCGATTGGGACTGAGCTACGATATAATCAGAGAGAGAGCGATTGGGACTGAGCTACGATATAATCAGAGAGAGCGATTGGGACTGAGCTACGATATAATCAGGGAGCGCGATTGGGGCTGAGCTACGATATAATCAGAGAGCGATTGGGACTGAGCTACGATATAATCAGAGAGCGCGATTGGGACTGAGCTACGATATAATCAGAGAGAGCGATTGGGATTGAGCTACGATATAATCAGAGAGAGAGCGATTGGGACTGAGCTACGATATAATCAGAGAGCGATTGGGACTGAGCTACGATATAATCAGAGACAGCGCGATTGGGACTGAGCTACGATATAATCAGAGAGAGAGCGATTGGGGCTGAGGTACGATATAATCAGAGAGAGCGATTGGGACTGAGCTACGATATAATGAGCGCGCGCGATTGGGACTGAGCTACGATATAATCAGAGCGCGATTGGGACTGAGCTACGATATAATCAGAGAGCGCGATTGGGACTGAGCTACGATATAATCAGAGAGAGAGCGATTGGGACTGAGCTACGATATAATCAGAGAGAGCGATTGGGACTGAGCTACGATATAATCAGGGAGCGCGATTGGGATTGAGCTACGATATAATCAGAGAGAGAGCGATTGGGACTGAGCTACGATATAATCAGAGAGCGATTGGGAGTGAGCTACGATATAATCAGAGAGAGCGATTGGGACTGAGCTACGATATAATCAGCGAGAGCGATTGGGACTGAGCTACGATATAATCAGAGCGCGATTGGGACTGAGCTACGATATAATCAGAGAGCGATTGGGACTGAGCTACGATATAATCAGAGAGCAATTGGGACTGAGCTACGATATAATCAGAGAGAGAGCGATTGGGACTGAGCTACGATATAATCAGAGAGCGCGATTGGGACTGAGCTACGATATAATCAGAGAGAGCGATTGGGACTGAGCTACGATATAATCAGAGAGCGATTGGGACTGAGCTACGATATAATCAGAGAGCGCGATTGGGGCTGAGCTACGATATAATCAGAGAGCGATTGGGACTGAGCTACGATATAATCAGAGAGCGATTGGGACTGAGCTACGATATAATGAGAGAGAGAGAGAGAGAGCGATTGGGACTGAGCTACGATATAATCAGAGAGAGAGCGATTGGGGCTGAGGTACGATATAATCAGAGAGAGCGATTGGGACTGAGCTACGATATAATGAGCGCGCGCGATTGGGACTGAGCTACGATATAATCAGAGAGCGATTGGGACTGAGCTACGATATAATCAGAGAGCGCGATTGGGACTGAGCTACGATATAATCAGAGAGAGAGCGATTGGGACTGAGCTACGATATAATCAGAGAGAGCGATTGGGACTGAGCTACGATATAATCAGGGAGCGCGATTGGGATTGAGCTACGATATAATCAGAGAGAGAGCGATTGGGACTGAGCTACGATATAATCAGAGAGCGATTGGGAGTGAGCTACGATATAATCAGAGAGAGCGATTGGGACTGAGCTACGATATAATCAGCGAGAGCGATTGGGACTGAGCTACGATATAATCAGAGCGCGATTGGGACTGAGCTACGATATAATCAGAGAGCGATTGGGACTGAGCTACGATATAATCAGAGAGCAATTGGGACTGAGCTACGATATAATCAGAGAGAGAGCGATTGGGACTGAGCTACGATATAATCAGAGAGCGCGATTGGGACTGAGCTACGATATAATCAGAGAGAGCGATTGGGACTGAGCTACGATATAATCAGAGAGCGATTGGGACTGAGCTACGATATAATCAGAGAGCGCGATTGGGGCTGAGCCACGATATAATCAGAGAGCGATTGGGACTGAGCTACGATATAATCAGAGAGCGATTGGGACTGAGCTACGATATAATGAGAGAGAGAGAGAGAGAGAGAGAGAGAGCGATTGGGACTGAGCTACGATATAATCAGAGAGCGATTGGGACTGAGCTACGATATAATCAGAGAGCGCGATTGGGACTGAGCTACGATATAATCAGAGAGAGCGATTGGGACTCAGCTACGATATAATGAGAGAGAGCGCGATTGGGACTGGGCTACGGTATAATCAGAGAGAGCGATTGGGACTGAGCTACGATATAATCAGAGAGAGAGCGATTGGGACTGAGCTACGATATAATCAGAGAGAGCGATTGGGACTGAGCTACGATATAATCAGAGAGAGCGATTGGGACTGAGCTACGATATAATGAGAGAGAGAGCGATTGGGACTGGGCTACGATATAATCAGAGAGAGCGATTGGGACTGAGCTGCGATATAATCAGAGTGAGCGATTGGGACTGAGCTACGATATAATCAGAGAGCGCGATTGGGACTGAGCTACGATATAATCAGAGAGCGCGATTGGGACTGAGCTACGATATAATCAGAGAGCGCGATTGGGGCTGAGCTACGATATAATCAGAGCGATTGGGACTGAGCTACGATATTATCAGAGAGCGATTGGGACTGAGCTACGATATAATCAGAGAACGATTGGGACTGAGCTTCGATATAATCAGAGAGAGAGCGATTGGGACTGAGCTACGATATAATCAGAGAGCGATTGGGACTGAGCTACGATATAATCAGAGAGAGAGCGATTGGGACTGAGCTACGATATAATCAGAGAGCGCGATTGGGACTGAGCTACGATATAATCAGAGAGAGCGATTGGGACTGAGCTACGATATAATCAGAGAGAGAGCGCGATTGGGGCTGAGCTACGACGTAATCAGAGAGCGATTGGGACTGAGCTACGATATAATCAGAGAGAGAGCGATTGGGACTGAGCTACGATATAATCAGAGAGCGCGATTGGGACTGAGCTACGATATAATCAGAGAGAGCGATTGGGACTGAGCTACGATATAATCAGAGAGAGCGATTGGGAGTGAGCTACGATATAATCAGAGAGAGCGATTGGGACTGAGCTACGATATAATCAGAGAGAGCGATTGGGACTGAGCTACGATATAATCAGAGAGAGAGCGCGATTGGGGCTGAGCTACGATATAATCAGAGAGAGAGCGATTGGGAGTGACCTACGATATAATCAGAGAGAGCGATTGGGACTGAGCTACGATATAATCAGAGAGCGCGATTGGGACTGAGCTACGATATAATCAGAGAGAGCGATTGGGACTGAGCTACGACACAATCAGAGCGAGCGATTGGGACTGAGCTACGATATAATCAGAGAGCGATTGGGACTGAGTTACGATATAATCAGAGAGAGAGCGATTGGGACTGAGCTACGATATAATCAGAGTGAGCGATTGGGACTGAGCTACGATATAATCAGAGAGAGCGAGCGATTGGGACTGAGCTACGATATAATCAGAGAGCGCGATTGGGACTGAGCTATGATATAATCAGAGAGCGCGATTGGGACTGAGCTACGATATAATCAGAGAGCGATTGGGACTGAGCTACGATATAATCAGAGAGAGAGAGCGATTGGGACCGAGCTACGATATAATCAGACAGAGCGATTGGGACTGAGCTACGATATAATCAGAGACAGCGCGATTGGGACTGAGCTACGATATAATCAGACAGAGCGATTGGGACTGAGCTACGATATAATCAGAGACAGCGCGATTGGGACTGAGCTACGATATAATCAGAGAGAGAGCGATTGGGACTGAGCTACGATATAATCAGAGAGCGATTGGGGCTGAGGTACGATATAATCAGAGAGAGCAATTGGGACTGAGCTACGATATAATGAGCGCGCGCGATTGGGACTGAGCTACGATATAATCAGAGAGCGATTGGGACTGAGCTACGATATAATCAGAGAGCGCGATTGGGACTGAGCTACGATATAATCAGAGAGAGAGCGATTGGGACTGAGCTACGATATAATCAGAGAGAGCGATTGGGACTGAGCTACGATATAATCAGGGAGCGCGATTGGGGCTGAGCTACGATATAATCAGAGAGCGATTGGGACTGAGCTACGATATAATCAGAGAGCGATTGGGACTGAGCTACGATATAATCAGAGAGCGCGATTGGGACTGAGCTACGATATAATCAGAGAGAGAGCGATTGGGACTGAGCTACGATATAATCAGAGAGAGCGATTGGGACTGAGCTACGATATAATCAGGGAGCGCGATTGGGATTGAGCTACG
The DNA here is from genome assembly GCF_052327205.1 of Somniosus microcephalus. Lineage (NCBI taxonomy): Eukaryota > Metazoa > Chordata > Chondrichthyes > Squaliformes > Somniosidae > Somniosus > Somniosus microcephalus. The sequence continues at coordinate 8,669,050 of NC_141014.1, read as the reverse complement.
ATATAATCAGAGAGAGAGCGATTGGGACTGAGCTACGATATAATCAGAGAGCGATTGGGAGTGAGCTACGATATAATCAGAGAGAGCGATTGGGACTGAGCTACGATATAATCAGCGAGAGCGATTGGGACTGAGCTACGATATAATCAGAGCGCGATTGGGACTGAGCTACGATATAATCAGAGAGCGATTGGGACTGAGCTACGATATAATCAGAGAGCAATTGGGACTGAGCTACGATATAATCAGAGAGAGAGCGATTGGGACTGAGCTACGATATAATCAGAGAGCGCGATTGGGACTGAGCTACGATATAATCAGAGAGAGCGATTGGGACTGAGCTACGATATAATCAGAGAGCGATTGGGACTGAGCTACGATATAATCAGAGAGCGCGATTGGGGCTGAGCCACGATATAATCAGAGAGCGATTGGGACTGAGCTACGATATAATCAGAGAGCGATTGGGACTGAGCTACGATATAATGAGAGAGAGAGAGAGAGAGAGAGAGAGAGAGAGCGATTGGGACTGAGCTACGATATAATCAGAGAGCGATTGGGACTGAGCTACGATATAATCAGAGAGCGCGATTGGGACTGAGCTACGATATAATCAGAGAGAGCGATTGGGACTCAGCTACGATATAATGAGAGAGAGCGCGATTGGGACTGGGCTACGGTATAATCAGAGAGAGCGATTGGGACTGAGCTACGATATAATCAGAGAGAGAGCGATTGGGACTGAGCTACGATATAATCAGAGAGAGCGATTGGGACTGAGCTACGATATAATCAGAGAGAGCGATTGGGACTGAGCTACGATATAATGAGAGAGAGAGCGATTGGGACTGGGCTACGATATAATCAGAGAGAGCGATTGGGACTGAGCTGCGATATAATCAGAGTGAGCGATTGGGACTGAGCTACGATATAATCAGAGAGCGCGATTGGGACTGAGCTACGATATAATCAGAGAGCGCGATTGGGACTGAGCTACGATATAATCAGAGAGCGCGATTGGGGCTGAGCTACGAAATAATCAGAGCGATTGGGACTGAGCTACGATATTATCAGAGAGCGATTGGGACTGAGCTACGATATAATCAGAGAACGATTGGGACTGAGCTTCGATATAATCAGAGAGAGAGCGATTGGGACTGAGCTACGATATAATCAGAGAGCGATTGGGACTGAGCTACGATATAATCAGAGAGAGAGCGATTGGGACTGAGCTACGATATAATCAGAGAGCGCGATTGGGACTGAGCTACGATATAATCAGAGAGAGCGATTGGGACTGAGCTACGATATAATCAGAGAGAGAGCGCGATTGGGGCTGAGCTACGACGTAATCAGAGAGCGATTGGGACTGAGCTACGATATAATCAGAGAGAGAGCGATTGGGACTGAGCTACGATATAATCAGAGAGCGCGATTGGGACTGAGCTACGATATAATCAGAGAGAGCGATTGGGACTGAGCTACGATATAATCAGAGAGAGCGATTGGGAGTGAGCTACGATATAATCAGAGAGAGCGATTGGGACTGAGCTACGATATAATCAGAGAGAGCGATTGGGACTGAGCTACGATATAATCAGAGAGAGAGCGCGATTGGGGCTGAGCTACGATATAATCAGAGAGAGAGCGATTGGGAGTGACCTACGATATAATCAGAGAGAGCGATTGGGACTGAGCTACGATATAATCAGAGAGCGCGATTGGGACTGAGCTACGATATAATCAGAGAGAGCGATTGGGACTGAGCTACGACACAATCAGAGCGAGCGATTGGGACTGAGCTACGATATAATCAGAGAGCGATTGGGACTGAGTTACGATATAATCAGAGAGAGAGCGATTGGGACTGAGCTACGATATAATCAGAGTGAGCGATTGGGACTGAGCTACGATATAATCAGAGAGAGCGAGCGATTGGGACTGAGCTACGATATAATCAGAGAGCGCGATTGGGACTGAGCTATGATATAATCAGAGAGCGCGATTGGGGCTGAGCTACGACATAATCAGAGAGCGATTGGGACTGAGCTACGATATAATGAGAGAGAGAGAGCGCGATTGGGACTGAGCTACGATATAATCAGAGAGCGATTGGGACTGAGCTACGATATAATCAGAGAGCGCGATTGGGACTGAGCTACGATATAATCAGAGAGAGAGCGATTGGGACTGAGCTACGAAATAATCAGAGAGCGCGATTGGGACTGAGCTACGATATAATCAGAGAGAGCGATTGGGACTGAGCTACGATATAATCAGAGAGAGCGATTGGGACTGAGCTACGATATAATGAGAGAGAGAGCGATTGGGACTGGGCTACGATATAATCAGAGAGAGCGATTGGGACTGAGCTACGATATAATCAGAGAGAGAGCGCGATTGGGGCTGAGCTACGACATAATCAGAGAGCGATTGGGACTGAGCTACGATATAATCAGAGAGAGAGCGATTGGGACTGAGCTACGATATAATCAGAGAGCGCGATTGGGACTGAGCTACGATATAATCAGAGAGAGCGATTGGGACTGAGCTACGATATAATCAGAGAGAGCGATTGGGAGTGAGCTACGATATAATCAGAGAGAGCGATTGGGACTGAGCTACGATATAATCAGAGAGAGCGATTGGGACTGAGCTACGATATAATCAGAGAGACAGCGCGATTGGGGCTGAGCTACGATATAATCAGAGAGCGATTGGGACTGAGCTACGATATAATCAGAGAGAGAGCGATTGGGACTGAGCTACGATATAATCAGAGAGCGCGATTGGGACTGAGCTACGATATAATCAGAGAGAGCGATTGGGACTGAGCTACGATATAATCAGAGAGCGATTGGGACTGAGCTATGATATAATCAGAGAGAGCGATTGGGAGTGAGCTACGATATAATCAGAGAGAGCGATTGGGACTGAGCTACGATATAATCAGAGAGCGCGATTGGGACTGAGCTACGATATAATCAGAGAGAGCGATTGGGACTGAGCTACGACACAATCAGAGCGAGCGATTGGGACTGAGCTACGATATAATCAGAGAGCGATTGGGACTGAGTTACGATATAATCAGAGAGAGAGCGATTGGGACTGAGCTACGATATAATCAGAGTGAGCGATTGGGACTGAGCTACGATATAATCAGAGAGAGCGAGCGATTGGGACTGAGCTACGATATAATCAGAGAGAGCGATTGGGACTGAGCTACAATATAATCAGAGAGCGCGATTGGGGCTGAGCTACGACATAATCAGAGAGCGATTGGGACTGAGCTACGATATAATGAGAGAGAGAGAGCGCGATTGGGACTGAGCTACGATATAATCAGAGAGCGATTGGGACTGAGCTACGATATAATCAGAGAGCGCGATTGGGACTGAGCTACGATATAATCAGAGAGCGATTGGGACTGAGCTACGAAATAATCAGAGAGAGCGATTGGGACTGAGCTACGATATAATCAGAGAGAGCGATTGGGACTGAGCTACGATATAATGAGAGAGAGAGCGATTGGGACTGGGCTACGATATAATCAGAGAGAGCGATTGGGACTGAGCTACGATATAATCAGAGAGCGCGATTGGGACTGAGCTACGATATAATCAGAGCGATTGGGACTGAGCTACGATATAATCAGAGAGCGATTGGGACTGAGCTACGATATAATCAGAGAGAGCGATTGGGACTGAGGTACGATATAATCAGAGAGCGATTGGGACTGAGCTACGATATAATCAGAGAGCGATTGGGACTGAGCTACGATATAATCAGAGCGATTGGGACTGAGCTACGATATAAGGAGAGAGAGAGAGAGAGCGCGATTGGGACTGAGCTACGATATAATCAGAGAGCGCGATTGGGACTGAGCTACGATATAATCAGAGAGAGAGCGATTGGGACTGAGCTACGATATAATCAGAGAGAGAGCGATTGGGACTGAGCTACGATATAATCAGAGAGAGCGATTGGGGCTGAGCTACGATATAATCAGAGCGCGATTGGGACGGAGCTACGATATAATCAGAGCGCGCGATTGGGACTGAGCTACAATATAATCAGAGAGAGCGCGATTGGGACTGAGCTACGAAATAATCAGAGAGAGAGCGATTGGGACTGAGCTACGATATAATCAGAGAGAGCGATTGGGACTGAGCTACGATATAATCAGAGAGCGATTGGGACGGAGCTACGATATAATCAGAGAGAGCGATTGGGACTGAGCTACGATATAATCAGAGAGAGCGCGATTGGGACTGAGCTACGATATAATCAGAGAGAGCGATTGGGACTGAGCTACGATATAATCAGAGAGAGCGCGATTGGGACTGAGCTACGATATAATCAGAGAGCGATTGGGACTGAGCTACGATATAATCAGAGAGAGCGATTGGGGCCGAGCTACGATATAATCAGAGCGCGCGCGATTGGGACTGAGGTACGATATAATCAGAGAGAGAGCGATTGGGACTCAGCTATGATATAATCAGAGAGAGCGATTGGGACTGAGCTACGATATAATCAGAGAGCGATTGGGAGTGAGCTACGATATAATCAGAGAGCGCGATTGGGACTGAGCTACGATATAATCGGAGCGAGCGATTGGGACTGAGCTACCATGTAATAAGAGAGCGCGATTGGGACCGAGCTACGATATAATCAGAGAGCGCGATTGGGACTGAGCTACGATATAATCAGACAGAGCGATTGGGACTGAGCTACGATATAATCAGAGAGCGCGATTGGGACTGAGCTACGATATAATCAGAGAGAGCGATTGGGACTGAGCTACGATATAATCAGAGAGCGATTGGGACTGAGCTACGATATAATCAGAGAGCGAGATTGGGACTGAGCTACGATATAATCAGAGAGAGCGATTGGGACTGAGCTACGATATAATCAGAGAGCGCGCGATTGGGACTGTGCTACGATATAATCAGAGAGAGCGATTGGGACTGAGCTACGATATAATCAGAGACAGCGCGATTGGGACTGAGCTACGATATAATCAGAGAGAGAGCGATTGGGACTGAGCTACGATATAATCAGAGAGAGCGATTGGGGCTGAGGTACGATATAATCAGAGAGAGCGATTGGGACTGAGCTACGATATAATGAGCGCGCGCGATTGGGACTGAGCTACGATATAATCAGAGCGCGATTGGGACTGAGCTACGATATAATCAGAGAGCGCGATTGGGACTGAGCTTCGATATAATCAGAGAGAGCGATTGGGACTGAGCTACGATATAATCAGAGACAGCGCGATTGGGACTGAGCTACGATATAATCAGAGAGAGAGCGATTGGGACTGAGCTACGATATAATCAGAGAGAGCGATTGGGGCTGAGGTACGATATAATCAGAGAGCGCGATTGGGACTGAGCTACGATATAATGAGCGCGCGCGATTGGGACTGAGCTACGATATAATCAGAGAGCGATTGGGACTGAGCTACGATATAATCAGAGAGAGCGATTGGGACTGAGCTACGATATAATCAGAGAGAGAGCGATTGGGACTGAGCTGCGATATAATCAGAGAGAGCGATTGGGACTGAGCTACGATATAATCAGAGAGCGATTGGGACTGAGCTACGATATAATGAGCGCGCGCGATTGGGACTGAGCTACGATATAATCAGAGAGCGATTGGGACTGAGCTACGATATAATCAGAGAGAGCGATTGGGACTGAGCTACGATATAATCAGAGAGAGCGATTGGGACTGAGCTACGATATAATCAGAGAGCGCGATTGGGGCTGAGCTACGATATAATCAGAGAGCGATTGGGACTGAGCTACGATATAATCAGAAAGAGCGATTGGGACTGAGCTACGATATAATCAGAGAGAGAGAGCGATTGGGACTGAGCTACGATATAATCAGAGAGCAATTGGGACTGAGCTACGATATAATCAGAGAGCGAGCGATTGGGACTGAGCTACGATATAATCAGAGAGCGATTGGGACTGAGCTACGATATAATCAGAGAGAGAGCGATTGGGACTGAGCTACGATATAATCAGAGAGCGCGATTGGGACTGAGCTACGATATAATCAGAGAGAGAGAGCGATTGGGATTGAGCTACGATATAATCAGAGAGCGATTGGGACTGAGCTACGATATAATCAGAGAGCGCGATTGGGGCTGAGCTACGATATAATCAGAGAGCGATTGGGACTGAGCTACGATATAATCAGAGAGCGATTGGGACTGAGCTACGATATAATGAGAGAGAGAGAGAGAGCGAGCGAGCGATTGGGACTGAGCTACGATATAATCAGAGAGCGATTGGGACTGAGCTACGATATAATCAGAGAGCGCGATTGGGACTGAGCTACGATATAATCAGAGTGAGCGATTGGGACTGAGCTACGATATAATCAGAGAGCGCGATTGGGACTGAGCTACGATATAATCAGAGAGCGCGATTGGGACTGAGCTACGATATAATCAGAGAGCGCGATTGGGGCTGAGCTACGATATAATCAGAGCGATTGGGACTGAGCTACGATATAATCAGAGAGCGATTGGGACTGAGCTACGATATAATCAAAGAGAGCGATTGGGACTGAGCTACGATATAATCAGAGCGCGATTGGGACTGAGCTACGATATAATGAGAGCGCGATTGGGACTGAGCTACGATATAATGAGAGAGAGAGAGCGATTGGGACTGAGCTACGATATAATCAGAGAGAGCGATTGGGACTGAGCTACGATATAATCAGAGAGCGAGCGATTGGGACTGAGCTACGATATAATCAGAGAGAGAGCGATTGGGACTGAGCTACGATATAATCAGAGAGCGCGATTGGGGCTGAGCTACGATACAATCAGAGAGCGATTGGGACTGAGCTACGATATAATCAGAGAGAGCGATTGGGACTGAGCTACGATATAATCAGAGAGCGATTGGGACTGAGCTACGATATCATCAGAGCGATTGGAACTGAGCTACGATATAATCAGAGAGAGCGATTGGGACTGAGCTACGATATAATCAGAGAGAGCGATTGGGACTGAGCTACGATATAATCAGAGAGAGCGATTGGGACTGAGCTACGATATAATCAGAGAGCGATTGGGACTGAGCTACGATATAATCAGAGAGCGCGATTGGGACTGAGCTACGATATAATCAGAGCGATTGGGACTGAGCTACGATATAATCAGAGAGCGATTGGGACTGAGCTACGATATAATCAGAGAGAGCGATTGGGACTGAGGTACGATATAATCAGAGAGCGATTGGGACTGAGCTACGATATAATCAGAGAGCGATTGGGACTGAGCTACGATATAATCAGAGCGTTTGGGACTGAGCTACGATATAAGGAGAGAGAGAGAGAGAGAGCGCGATTGGGACTGAGCTACGATATAATCAGAGAGCGCGATTGGGACTGAGCTACGATATAATCAGAGAGAGAGCGATTGGGACTGAGCTACGATATAATCAGAGAGAGAGCGATTGGGACTGAGCTACGATATAATCAGAGAGAGCGATTGGGGCTGAGCTACGATATAATCAGAGCGCGATTGGGACGGAGCTACGATATAATCAGAGCGCGCGATTGGGACTGAGCTACAATATAATCAGAGAGAGCGCGATTGGGACTGAGCTACGAAATAATCAGAGAGAGAGCGATTGGGACTGAGCTACGATATAATCAGAGAGAGCGATTGGGACTGAGCTACGATATAATCAGAGAGCGATTGGGACGGAGCTACGATATAATCAGAGAGAGCGATTGGGACTGAGCTACGATATAATCAGAGAGAGCGCGATTGGGACTGAGCTACGATATAATCAGAGAGAGCGATTGGGACTGAGCTACGATATAATCAGAGAGAGCGCGATTGGGACTGAGCTACGATATAATCAGAGAGCGATTGGGACTGAGCTACGATATAATCAGAGAGAGCGATTGGGGCCGAGCTACGATATAATCAGAGCGCGCGCGATTGGGACTGAGGTACGATATAATCAGAGAGAGAGCGATTGGGACTCAGCTATGATATAATCAGAGAGAGCGATTGGGACTGAGCTACGATATAATCAGAGAGCGATTGGGAGTGAGCTACGATATAATCAGAGAGCGCGATTGGGACTGAGCTACGATATAATCGGAGCGAGCGATTGGGACTGAGCTACCATGTAATAAGAGAGCGCGATTGGGACCGAGCTACGATATAATCAGAGAGCGCGATTGGGACTGAGCTACGATATAATCAGACAGAGCGATTGGGACTGAGCTACGATATAATCAGAGAGCGCGATTGGGACTGAGCTACGATATAATCAGAGAGAGCGATTGGGACTGAGCTACGATATAATCAGAGAGCGATTGGGACTGAGCTACGATATAATCAGAGAGCGAGATTGGGACTGAGCTACGATATAATCAGAGAGAGCGATTGGGACTGAGCTACGATATAATCAGAGAGCGCGCGATTGGGACTGTGCTACGATATAATCAGAGAGAGCGATTGGGACTGAGCTACGATATAATCAGAGACAGCGCGATTGGGACTGAGCTACGATATAATCAGAGAGAGAGCGATTGGGACTGAGCTACGATATAATCAGAGAGAGCGATTGGGGCTGAGGTACGATATAATCAGAGAGAGCGATTGGGACTGAGCTACGATATAATGAGCGCGCGCGATTGGGACTGAGCTACGATATAATCAGAGCGCGATTGGGACTGAGCTACGATATAATCAGAGAGCGCGATTGGGACTGAGCTTCGATATAATCAGAGAGAGCGATTGGGACTGAGCTACGATATAATCAGAGACAGCGCGATTGGGACTGAGCTACGATATAATCAGAGAGAGAGCGATTGGGACTGAGCTACGATATAATCAGAGAGAGCGATTGGGGCTGAGGTACGATATAATCAGAGAGCGCGATTGGGACTGAGCTACGATATAATGAGCGCGCGCGATTGGGACTGAGCTACGATATAATCAGAGAGCGATTGGGACTGAGCTACGATATAATCAGAGAGAGCGATTGGGACTGAGCTACGATATAATCAGAGAGAGAGCGATTGGGACTGAGCTACGATACAATCAGAGAGAGCGATTGGGACTGAGCTACGATATAATCAGAGAGCGATTGGGACTGAGCTACGATATAATGAGCGCGCGCGATTGGGACTGAGCTACGATATAATCAGAGAGCGATTGGGACTGAGCTACGATATAATCAGAGAGCGATTGGGACTGAGCTACGATATAATCAGAGAGAGCGATTGGGACTGAGCTACGATATAATCAGAGAGAGCGATTGGGACTGAGCTACGATATAATCAGAGAGCGCGATTGGGGCTGAGCTACGATATAATCAGAGAGCGATTGGGACTGAGCTACGATATAATCAGAAAGAGCGATTGGGACTGAGCTACGATATAATCAGAGAGAGAGAGCGATTGGGACTGAGCTACGATATAATCAGAGAGCGATTGGGACTGAGCTACGATATAATCAGAGAGCGAGCGATTGGGACTGAGCTACGATATAATCAGAGAGCGATTGGGACTGAGCTACGATATAATCAGAGAGAGAGCGATTGGGACTGAGCTACGATATAATCAGAGAGCGCGATTGGGACTGAGCTACGATATAATCAGAGAGAGAGAGCGATTGGGATTGAGCTACGATATAATCAGAGAGCGATTGGGACTGAGCTACGATATAATCAGAGAGCGCGATTGGGGCTGAGCTACGATATAATCAGAGAGCGATTGGGACTGAGCTACGATATAATCAGAGAGCGATTGGGACTGAGCTACGATATAATGAGAGAGAGAGAGCGAGCGAGCGATTGGGACTGAGCTACGATATAATCAGAGAGCGATTGGGACTGAGCTACGATATAATCAGAGAGCGCGATTGGGACTGAGCTACGATATAATCAGAGTGAGCGATTGGGACTGAGCTACGATATAATCAGAGAGCGCGATTGGGACTGAGCTACGATATAATCAGAGAGCGCGATTGGGACTGAGCTACGATATAATCAGAGAGCGCGATTGGGGCTGAGCTACGATATAATCAGAGCGATTGGGACTGAGCTACGATATAATCAGAGAGCGATTGGGACTGAGCTACGATATAATCAAAGAGAGCGATTGGGACTGAGCTACGATATAATCAGAGCGCGATTGGGACTGAGCTACGATATAATCAGAGAGAGCGATTGGGACTGAGCTACGATATAATCAGAGAGAGCGATTGGGACTGAGCTACGATATAATCAGAGAGCGATTGGGACTGAGCTACGATATAATCAGAGAGCGCGATTGGGACTGAGCTACGATATAATCAGAGCGATTGGAACTGAGCTACGATATAATCAGAGAGCGCGATTGGGACTGAGCTACGATATAATCAGAGAGAGCGATTGGGACTGAGCTACGATATAATCAGAGCGATTGGAACTGAGCTACGATATAATCAGAGAGCACGATTGGGACTGAGCTACGATATAATGAGAGAGAGAGCGCGATTGGGACTGAGCTACGATATAATCGGAGAGCGCGATTGGGACTGAGCTACGATATAATCAGAGAGCGACTGGGACTGAGCTACGATATAATCAGAGAGAGCGATTGGGACTGAGCTACGATATAATCAGAGAGCGATTGGGACAGAGCTACGATATAATCAGAGAGAGAGCGATTGGGACTGAGCTACGATATAATCAGAGAGCGCGATTGGGACTGAGCTACGATATAAACAGAGCGATTGGGACTGAGCTACGATATAATCAGAGAGAGAGCGAGCGATTGGGACTGAGCTACGATATAATCAGAGAACGATTGGGACTGAGCTACGATATAATCAGAGAGAGAGCGATTGGGACTGAGCTACGATATAATCAGAGAGCGCGATTGGGACTGAGCTACGATATAATGAGAGAGCGAGCGATTGGGACTGAGCTACGATATAATCAGAGCGAGCGATTGGGACTGAGCTACTATATAATCAGAGAGCGATTGGGACTGAGCTACGATATAATCAGAGAGCGCGATTGGGACTGAGCTACGATATAATCAGAGAGAGCGATTGGGACTGAGCTACGATATAATCAGAGAGCGATTGGGACTGAGCTACGATATAATCAGAGAGCGCGATTGGGAATGAGCTACGATATAATCAGAGTGAGAGCGATTGGGACTGAGCTACGAAATAATCAGAGAGAGAGCGATTGGGACTGAGCTACGATATAATCAGAGAGAGAGCGATTGGGACTGAGCTACGATATAATCAGAGAGAGCGATTGGGACTGAGCTACGATATAATCAGAGAGCGATTGGGACTGAGCTACGATATAATGAGAGCGCGCGATTGGGACTGGGCTACGATATAATCAGAGGGCGCGATTGGGACTGAGCTACGATATATTCAGAGTGAGCGATTGGGACTGAGCTACGATATAATCAGAGAGCGCGATTGGGACTGAGCTACGATATAATCAGAGAGAGCGATTGAGACTGAGCTACGATATAATCAGAGAGCGCGATTGGGACTGAGCTACGATATAATCAGAGCGATTGGAACTGAGTTACGATATAATCAGAGAGAGCGATTGGGACTGAGCTACGATATAATCAGAGAGCGCGATTGGGACTGAGCTACGATATAATCAGAGAGAGAGCGCGATTGGGGCTGAGCTACGATATAATCAGAGAGAGCGATTGGGACTGAGCTACGATATAATCAGAGCGCGATTGGGACTGAGCTACGATATAATCAGAGCGAGCGATTGGGACTGAGCTACGATATAAATCAGAGCGCGATTGGGACTGAGCTACGATATAATCAGAGCGAGCGATTGGGACTGAGCTACGATATAATCAGAGAGAGCGATTGGGACTGAGCTACGATATAATGAGAGAGCGCGATTGGGGCTGAGCTACGATATAATCAGAGAGCGATTGGGACTGAGCTACGATATAATCAGAGAGAGCGATTGGGACTGAGCTACGATGTAACCTGAGACAGTCCCAGTCTGGGCTGCACTTGGAGCCTTAAGGCGGTTCCAAGCTGTTCCTCACTCCCTTCAGAAATGTCCCCCCTCCTCGCACGTTTAATGGGGCCCTGCTCAGGTGGTCTGTATCCAGGTTCCACTCTGGGAGGGATGGCCAGCCCGGGAGAGAAACTGACTCCAGTTGAAGTGTGAGCGCCGAGCCCCCCACCTGCTGCAGGACCTGCTCACCAAGTCCAAGGTCCCGGTCTCCTGAAGTGGGCCTGGTGGCCCCTGCCTCTCGCTCTTCACCCGCCCGCGTGCGCCGTGCCGCCTGCCCCTCCTCAGGGCCCTGCGCCGTGCACTCAGCCCCTCCGTGACTCACGTTCCCGCTTGGTATCCCGGTGCTGCCAGCTGTAGAAGTTCAGCAGTTCCTTCTGAGCCCGCTTGCGTTTCTCGCGCTGGATCGCCCGCAGATTACCCGCCTCGGTCCGGGGGAGGCCCGGGCGCCGCCCTTTCCTGGTCACCTTCACCCAGCCTTCCTCGTCTGGGACGCCGTCTTCAGCCTCCGCAAGCGCATCCACCTGGGAACAGAGCGAGCGCCGTGAGAAACCGCGGGAACCAAGCGAGACCTCACGCCCCGCCGAGCGAGACCACCCGCCTCACCGAGCGAGACCACCCATCCCACCGAGCGAGACCACCCACCCCCGTACCTCTGCCACCCGCTGGTCGTGTTTTTGCATGAACTGGTCGACATCACTCTGCAGTTCCCCGGGGTCGGTGATGCGAGAGCAATAATTCCGGATCCACTCTGAGAAAGAAGAAAAGGGTCAGGATCTCGGTCTTCGACCGAGGGTGGTACCATCCAATGTCTCCCCCCACCACTGCACTCCGCACCTGCCCCCGGGCACTGCGCGCCACCAGCACGGCACCCTCCTCCACCGGCACTGCACCGCCCACCTCGGACACCGCGCTCCACCCCCACCCGGGCACCACGCTCCGCCAGCACCGCCCCCCTCGATCCACTGGCACCCCCCCCCACCCCGGGCACCACGCTCCGTCCCGCCCTCCATTACCCGTAAGCAGTCGGTCTGGGGCACTCACTCTGAAGGCCTGTTGTGATGGGGCGCTGACTCGGTGACAGGACCCAGGGGTCTCGGGGATTTCGGGACGTTGCACATTTCACCCCAGCCGGACTCTTAAACACGACGTAAGCCACTCGGAAACCCTGCAGCAAGAAGAGAGTTAGACAGCACGGCACAAAGCAGGGTCCTGGGAACACGGCGCCGTGGGGTACAACCTCGGGCCACCCTGGTCTGGGCCGGGGCTCCGCCCCAGGGCACACGGAGCCAAGGTCTGACTCCTGGGGGCACTGCCAGTCTGCGGCCCCCCCGAGCAACCTACACAGTGAGGCCAGGCCCAGAACCCAACTTCAGCTAGTGTCCGTGGTCCGGGGCCCCCAGCCGACCTTTCCCCTCATCCTCATGATCCCTAGGGCCAGTATCCGTGTCCAGGGGCCCCGGCAAAGCCCAGTGTCACGGGTCACACCCCCAGGCTGGTAAACGGTTGCCGATGGGACCCAGAGCCAAGTCTGACACACAGCCGCCTATTTACTCTGTCTCTGGGTCAGTGCAGCCCCAGGCTGATGGTGATGACCCATCACCTCGACTGAGAGCTAGTATCAGACAGTCCACCCCCACACAAACTGGGTCTGTTCTGGGTTGCTTTATAAATGGAATACACAGAGAAATTTAGTTAAACATGGATAGAATGTGAATGACAGTCCACACTGGGTGAATGGACCCGTCCCAGGCGCTGCCTCGCCACAGTGCGTGGGAAAGGAGCCGAACCTCCTCACCCAATCAGCACAGCCTCTTGCCTTAGCACAGTGCGTTACGGGCAGGGCAGTCGATCTGACACCTTCATCAAGACGGAAGACTGGTGGCCTGAGTGGTGGGAGTCACTCCCGGAACCGCGCTGACCCACGTCACGCCGGACACCGACGTTACGTACCTGCACCGATCGGCCTGGGAAGAACTTTGATTTCTGCGTCTCAGGCTTGCTCCCTGGGCCTGGCTTTTCCTGCAGCTCCACAGAGGTGACTGGGCCGCACTGAGAGAACAGCCTGCGCACACACTCCTAGCCCACAACACACAGAAAGGTACACAACATTTACACAGCTCAAGCATTGCTAAACCGGTATTAATAAAAAAAGACAAAATTAATCTACAGCAGGTTCAGAAATAACGCCCCCAGCCCCAGGACACAACAGCGACTGTCCGTGGGGTCAGGTGCTCAGGGGAGGCCAAGCACTTCCGCACACGGTCGATCAGCACAGGCCACTCTCACCCCTTCCCCCCCGCCAGTCAGCAGGTCCTCACACCCACACCCCATTACTGCCAGTGAGAGACAATCACATGAACAGGTGTAATGGACCACATGCTGACCCTTTCTCCCCCCCCCGCAGCAGCTTGACCCTTCCCCTCCCCCCAGCCACTGACCCTTCCCCTCCCCCCAGCCACTGACCCTTCCCCTTCCCCCCCACCGACCCTTCCCCTCCCCCCAGCCACTGACCCTTCCCCTCCCCCCAGCCACTGACCCTGCCCCTCCCCCCAGCCACTGACCCTTCCCCTTCCCCCCCACCGACCCTTCCCCCCCCCCAAAGTCACTGACCCTTCCCCCCCCCCCAAAAGTCACTGACCCTTCCCCCCCCCAAAAGTCACTGACCCTTCCACCCCCCCCAAAAGTCACTGACCCTTCCCCCCCCAAAAGTCACTGACCCTTCCCCCCCCCAAAAGTCACTGACCCTTCCCCCCCCCCCCCCGCAAAAGTCACTGACCCTTTCCCCCCCCCGCCAAAGTCACTGACCCTTTCCCCACCCCACCCCACCCCCAAGTCACTGACCCAAGCCCCGGCGGTGAGCGTTACCTGGGTGCAATAGGGAGGCAGGTTGAGGACGAACAGAGTGCGGTCCTGCGGCCTGGTGCCGTCGGCGCCCTGGCGGACCCGGTGCTCCTTCACGTACAGGTGGCGACAGGCCCGGCGCTGCTCCGAGAATCTCACCGGGATCGCTGGCAACCAGAGAGAAAACCCCAGATTATTGAAGGGAAAAGGCGGCGGAGCCGCAGCCCCCGACACCACCCACCCCACCCCTCAGACACCCCCACCCTCCCCCCGCACCCCCAGACGCCCCCACGCTCCCCCCGCAGCCCCCACCCTCCCCCCGACACCCCCACCCTCCCCTCGCACCCACCCCCCGACACCCCCAACCCGCACCCCCACCCTCCCCTCGCACCCCTCGACACCCCCACCCTCACCCTCCCCTCGCACCCTCCCCCCGACACCCCCACCCCGCACCCCTCGACACCCCCACCCTCCCCCCGCACCCCTCGACACCCCCACCCTCCCCCCGCACCCCTCGACACCCCCACCCTCCCCCCGCACCCCTCGACACCCCCACCCGACACCCAGACGCCCCCACCAGACACCCCCCCACCTCTCCTCATTCCCCAACCCCCGGTACCTGAGAATCCCCGCGAACCCAAACCGCGCGGCGCCATCCCGCTCACTCCGGAAACACGGCTCCACCGGAAGTCCCGCCCAGCGATGCCGATTGCTCATCCGCGGAACGACGTCACACCCTCACACAACCCCCCTCACACAGGCCCCGCCCACTTACACAGCCCCGCCACTCACACTCGCCCCGCCCCCACACACTGGCCCCGCCCCCACACACTGAGGTCACTGAGGGTCAGGGCCCGAGGGTCAGGTCACTAGGTTCAGGTCACTGACGGTCATGTCCCCGGGGGTCAGGTCACTATCAGCTCCTGTTCTATCTTCCCACAATCATTCTTGTGAGTTGCCCAGCATTTTGTCTGTGCAAGGATCTCTTGTACTACAGGATCATCATGGGTTAATACGATCCCGAAATGATATCCCTTCTAAACTCCCACTAAATTAATACATCCTTCCTTCTCTATTCTCTTCCATGAGCAATGGTTAGCCTTGTCGACTGCTGCACCACATCTTTCCAGCCAGTTCACCCCTAATATTCCATCTGTATCTTTCGGCTTACCCTGTATCCATGCTGCCTGAACCTGGCTCTCAATGTTACCAATTTTTGGCTGACTTCCTGTCAAAATACTGATATTCAACCCACCAGCAAACCCTTCTAAATCAATAGCTCCCGTGACTTTACTCCCTCCAGAAGGGGATCCCCAGATGCAGGTACGGGACGTTCCCGCGTCAACCAAAAATCTTTTCTGGTGGCCTCGAACCAGAACAGTCACATTGGGCAGCCTGCAGTTGTTCAAGGGATCACTCTAGCTTTACCGAGACCAGTCCCCATCAGCAGGAATGGGAAACTCCCTCCTGCTGTGGGGCCAGCAGAGCCCTCCCATTACCACCCCACATTACAGTCCCATTGCAGCCCACATTACAGTCCCATTACAGCCCGCATTACTTTCCCATTACACCCCACATTACTGTCCCATTACAGCCCGCATTACTGTCCCATTACAGCCCGCATTACTGTCCCATTACAGCCCGCATTACAGCCCACATTACAGTCACATTACAGCCCACATTACAGTCCCATTACACTCCACATTACAGTCCCATTACACCCCACATTACAGTCCCATTACACCCACGTTGCAGCCCCATTACACCCACATTACAGTCCCATTACAGCCCACATTACAGTCCCATTACACCCCACATTACAGTCCCATGACAGCCCACATTACAGTCCCATGACAGCCCACATTACAGTCCCATGACAGCCCACATTACAGTCCCATTACAGCCCACATTACAGTCCCATTACATCCCACATTACAGTCCCATGACAGCCCACATTACAGTCCCATGACAGCCCACATTACAGTCCCATTGCACCCCACATTGCAGTCCCATTACAGTCCAGATTACAGTCCCATTGCTCTCCACATTTCACTCCAATTAGGCTCACATTACAGGCCCATTACACCTCCACCACTCCCTCATTACAGACCTCCCCTCAACACTATGTTCTCCCAATCTAAATGAGTTTTTAACATGACTTGTGGTCCCAACTGATCCTCCTCTTCTCACCAGCTGGAGTAAGGTCCCCAGTTGCACCACCAGCTCACACAGTCCTTGAGCAATCAGTCAGGGACTACAGCATCCAACATGTTCTGACACGGGGCTGGGATGTGCCATCAGGAACAGCTTCCTGCTTCTACCTTGGTGATAAAATCTCAGTAGTTGTGGCAGTAAAGCAAAACTGACTGCGGAAAGCTCCTTTCAAGAGTAAAGTATTATTGGGTTAAACAGTGGTAGGTGCAGATTTAAGTCCAGCATTTAAGGTTACAGCAGTGCAGTAGTTATATTAGTGGATTAGTAATCCAGAGAATGTGAGTGAATCCCACTACGGCAGTTTGTGAATTTGAATTGTTAAAAAAATGTGGAAATAAAATAAAAAGCAGGTATCAGTAAAAGTGACCATGAAGCTGGGATTCTCCCCAGTCCGCTCCTCATAGCCCTGCAAACTAGCGGGGCAGGTGGGACCAGCTGGGCACACTGCGGGGAGCTCACCAGAGCTGTGCACTGGTAACCTGGCTAAACTCCAACTACTTGGGGACTGCTAAACCTGGGCTGTGTATAAGATCTCAATTCTCAGGTAAGTAGGGTGTGCCCCCATAGGGAGAGCGGGTATACTCTGGATCAGGCACCCACAGACCTGTGTAACTTGGTTCAGAGATTCAGGCATGGAGGTGGGTTTTCTGTATGTGCCGGACAAGAAATTCTTGTGGCCTCTCTCAATGAGATGAGGAATTTCACTGAATAATCAGCAGCTTCCCTGTATAACAGGGGCATCACCAGCAGAAGGTGACAGGAAATAAGTGTGACATTTACAGAAAGCGCACATTGTACGCAAGATTTTTAACGTGTTATAGACGGTCACGTCTGTGCTGTGGACTTCACATTGAGGACACCCTCCATCATGTTGTGTGGCACTACCACCGTGCTAAATGGGATAGATTCAGAACAGATCTAGCAGCTCAAAACTGGGCATCCATGAGGCACTGTGGGCCATCAGCAGCAGCAGAATTGTATTCCACCACAATCTGTAACCTCATGGCCCAGCATATCCCTCACTCTACCATTACCATCAAGCCAGGCGACCAACCCTGGTTCAATGAGGAGTGCAGAAGAGCATGCCAGGAGCAGCACCAGGCGTACATAAAAATGAGGTGCCAACCTAGGGAAGCTGCAACACAGGATTACATGCATGCTAAAAAGCAGAAGCAGCATGCTATAGACAGAGCTAAGCGATCCCACAATCAACAGATCAGATCAAAGCTCTGCAGTTCTGCCACATCCAGTCGTGAATGGTGGGAGACCATTAAACAACTAACAGGAAGAGGAGGCTCCATGAATATCCCCATCCTCAATGATGGTGGAGCCCAGCATGTGAGTGCAAAAGACAAGGCTGAAACGTTTGCGACCAACTTCAGCCAGAAGTGCCAAGTGGATGATTCATATCGGCCTACTCCTGAGGTCCCCACCATCACAGAAGCCAGTCTTCAGCCAATTCGATTCACTCCACATGTTATCAAGAAATGGCTGAGCGCACTGGATACAGCAAAGGCTATGGGCCCTGACAACATCTCGGCTATCGTACTGAAGACATGCTCCAGAACTAGCCGCGCCTCTAGCCAAGCTATTCCAGTATCGCTACAACACTGGCATCTATCCGACAATGTGGAAAACTGCCCAGGTGTGTCCTGTCCACAAAAAGCAGGACAAATCAAACCTGGCCAATTACCGCCCCATCAGTCTACTCTCAATCATCAGCAAAGTGATGGAAGGTGTCATCGACGGTGCTATCAAGCGGCACTTACTCACCAATAACCTGCTCACTGATGCCCAGTTTGCGTTCCGCCAAGACCACTCGGCTCCCGACCTCATTACAGCCTTGGTCCAAACATGGACAAAGGAGCTGAATTCCAGAGATGAGGTGAGAGTGACTGCTCTAGACATCAAGGCAGCATTTGACCGAGTGTGGCATCAAGGAACCCTAGTAAAACTGAAGTCAATGGGAATCAGGGGGAAAACTCTCCACTGGCTGGAGTCATACCTAGCACAAAGGAAGATGGTTGTGGTGGTTGAAGGTCAATCATCACAGCCCCAGGACATCGCTGCAGGAGTTCTTCAAGGCGGTATCCTAGGCCCAACCATCTCCAGCTGCTTCATCAGTGACCTTTCCTCCAACATAAGGTCAGAAACAGGGATGTTCACTGATGACTGCAGAGTGTTCAGCACCATTTGCAACTCCTCAGATAATGAAGCAGTCCATGCCTGCATGCAAAAAGACCTGGACGACATTCAGACTTGGGCTGATAAGTGGCAGGTAACATTTGCACCACAGAAGTGCCAGGCAATGACTATCTCCAACAAGCGAGAATCTAACCACCACCCCTTGACATTCAACGTCATTACCATCGCCGAATCCACCACCATCAATATCCTGGGGGTCACCATTGACCAGAAACTTAACTGGACCAGCCACATAAATACTGTGGCAACAAGAGCAGGTCAGAAGCTAGGTATTCTGTGGTGAGTGTCTCACCTCCTGACTCCCCAAAGCCTTTCCATCATCTATAAGGCACAAGTCAGGAGTGTGATGGAATACTCTCCACTTGCCTGGATGAGTGCAGCTCTAACACTCAAGAAGCTCAACCCCATCCAGGACAAAGCAGCCCGCTTGATTGGCACCCCATCCACCACCTTAAACATTCACTCCCTCCACCACCGGCGCACCGTGGCTGCGGTGTGTACCATTGACAAGATGCACTGCAGCAACTCGCCAAGGCTTCTTCGGCACCTTCCAAACCTGCGATCTCTTCCACTTAGAAGGACAAGTGGGAACACCACCACCTGCAAGATCCCCTCCACGACCCACACCATCTTGGCTTAGAAGTATATCGCCGATCCTTCATCGTCGCTGGGTCAAAATCCTGGAACTCCCTACCCATCGGATCACCACACGGACTGCAGCGGTTCAAGAAGGCAGCTCACCACAACCTCAAGGGCAACTAGGGATAGGCAATAAATGCTGGCCTTGCCAGTGATTCCATAAACGAATAAAAAAAAAGTCGGAACCGGGGCGAGACTGGCTGCAGCTCGATTCCCGCCAGTCCCTTAACATGTGGTGGAAAGAAGCCATCGAACCCGTTAGTCCGGCCTGGATTCGAAGCCACGGCCCACAACTTTATTCAACAAAAATGTTCAAAACCATGAAGGGTTTTGACGGGAGTAAATAAGGAGAATCTGTTTCTGGTGGCAGCAGGGTCAGTAACCAGAGGTCACAGATTTAATATATCTGACAAAAGTACCAGAGGCGAGATGTGGAGAATTTTTTCCCCGCAGCGAGTTGTTGTGATCTGGAAGGCGCTGCCTGAAAGGGCGGTGGAAGCAGATTCAATAGTAACTTTCAAAAGGGATTTGGGTAAATACTAGAATAGGAACAATTTGCAGGGCTGTGGGGAAAGAGCGGGGGAGTGGGACTAATTGGATCGCTCTTTCATAGGCCTCCTTCTGCGCTGTGTGATTCTAAACCATTTAAACTTTTAGCTTAATATGAGAACAGATGGCTTTCGGAGAGCAGGGGGTGCTGTAACCAGCCTGTGCCCCAGGCCTGGAATTAACCTGTATATGGGCAGCAGGTGAGGACAGATCGGGCTTGACTGTGATGCTTTGTGAGGCCGAATAGCCCGACACCGAGGCTTACACACGAAGGAGGGGCAATTGGGTGATGTGCAGGAGGGCAGAGCGCTGGCCGCGGGTTTGAGGAAAAACCCTTTCCTGTTGCTGGAGGCCAGGCAGGTCAATGAGCAGATTGACCTCAGATCAAGTTGAAAATGTCCTAAACATTGGTCAGTATTTGTGAAGGGCCCAGTTCACACCTGCCGCAGTGAAGAGCTGAATTGGTTCTGAGCATGATGGGCCGAATGGCCTCCTTCTGTACTGTTTAACCTGTTATCAGTAAATCCCCATTTATTGTGTATTTGTTTAATTTTAATCTTAAAGAGAAAGACAAGAGACGGCAGGTTATTTTTCTGTACAATGTCTATTTAGGCTGTATTGTAAATGAGAAACAGAACACATTGTATAAGAGAAACCTATTTACACAACCCGTCCCCTACCGATGCTGGTATATTTCAGACACGCTCCTCGTCTGGTGCACAAAGCACCTGATTTAAAATGGTCACAGTCCAGCACGGAAAAACCTGCTCAAAGTGGTCACCTTCCGGCCACAACAACACGACTGCGTAAGACAGGCGGCGTGGGTCAGTCAGAGCGGCCGCTCAGTGCATGGTGTCCAGGACAATCAGCTCAGCCAGAATTCAACCCCAGGCTCCTGTTACTCGGACATCCAGTTCGTGTCAGAACGACGCCTGGAGCCTGCCTCAGGTGATAACCCGGCCCACAAGTTAGATCTGTAACAGTACCACTCCTGGCACATTCAGAGCCCCGTGCACCTGGATACAGCCTGCCCGAGTCGCCCAGGGTCATCCACACACACCTCACGTTTAACCAGCAGGCCAGGCCAGGCCAGGCTCAGCTCACTCGCCCACCGCTACCCCGACCACTGTCTCAGGCTGTTACAATGTCTGCTTCACACGGTTTGTGGGCTCAACACGTAGCTACGGCAAACCAAGCTACTCCTGTTGGTTTATTTTGTTTAAAAACAAGTTTATTTAAAACTAAGTCCCTCCCTCCAATGCAAATTGTCAAGTTACAGCTCTGGGAGCTTCCCCGCAAAAAAATCTCTGGCCAACTAGCTGCCGTTTCTAATCAGCGCACTGGTTGGAATGGGATTATTGCCAAAACACGGGATCAATGACAGATCTGAATAAACAGCAGCGGGACACCACGCTCAGCACTCGCCCATCCCCCGCCACAACGTAGAAATATGGTGTCCCACAAAGAAAGAACTTGCATTTCTATAGCGCCTTTCACAACCTCGGGGCGGCCCAAAGCGCGTTACAGCCGATGAAGTACCTTTTGAAATGTCCTCACTGTTGTAATGTAGGAAATGCAACTGCCAATTTGCGCACAGCAAGATCCCACAGACAGGAATGAGATATTGATAATCTGTCTGGTGATGTTGACTGAGGGATAAATATTGGGCAGGACACCAGGGAGCACGCCCCTGCTCTTTGAAATAGTGCCACGGGGTCTTTTACACCCACCCGGGAGCAGACAGGGGGCCTCGGTTTAACGTCTCCTACGACAGTGCCGCACTGCACTAAAGTGTCAGCCCAGACTACGCGCTCAAGTCTCAGGAGTGGGGCTTCTGACTCAGAGGCAAGACAGTATTGCCACTAAATAAGTATTTTGCACTGGGTGCGAATGACATCGCTGCAGCTTCATTGTAAATATTGCCTGTTCCCAAAGGCATGGGCCGAGCCCACACTGGGACAGAGCGACGCAAAGGTTCTCAGGAACACACCGACAGTGCAGACGTGCCCCATCACCGCCAGCAGTGATAGCTCCCAGGCAGCTGCTCTCTAGCATGGATTACACACTCCTCCCAGTCACAGGCCAGGATGGTTCAGTGGAGCGCCAGGAGACTGACAGTGATGGACACAGGATAACTTGTCCCTCCCTCCCCCAAATCCAGCTGCAGCAGCTGGGTATGGAGCAGGGGGGGTGGTCTTTGGATGCTGGGATTGGGTTACAGGCCTGTTTTCTTGGCCCAGTCGATTTCCAATGACTGTCACTGAGGACGGGCTTGTTTCCATACATCCCCACCCCCCCTCACTCTACCCTTTCAAATCAAGGTGAACATGTACATGACGGGTCTATTTTGGATTAAAGTCACCAATAAACTGGAAGAATTTTTGTAATTGACTGAAGTTGAATCCTCCCTGTATCTCAGTGCAGTAACAGTTCACCAGTTAACTTAACGGATTACACACCTGTATCACACTACACGTGTAATATCCTGCTACTGATCACATGATGAAGCATGATGAATTTGCTAGGGTCACCGGACCACTACATGAAGCTGCGGCCTCCCCGAGCACTGCGGCCTCCCCGAGCACTGCGGCTTGGCATCTCCTACAGGAGGCGATTGAAACACTGAGCTGCTGTGAGGGGCTGCACTAACCCCGTCAGCCACAATTTACCTGCTTCAAACCCCACTCTTTCTTATTCCTGCGTGCCATGGTCTGACGCTGGCCACTGCACTGAAATCGGGAGAGGTTCAAACACACCATTTAACTCTTAATAAAAACAATGCTGTTTAAAGGTCGCCTCTACTGTATATTCTCTAAAAATGTCGTCTCAACCCCCTGGTGTGACCTTCGCAGAGTCACAGCTAAAAGCAAAATAATCAGAAAATTCTCCCACCCCCTCCATGGAAATCAGCTCGGCTGTGAAGGCCCCAGCAGTCAAACAGCCAGTCAGCACTCGGGGCCTGGGCTCACACACGAGGTGGATGACCCTGGATGGCAGGCTGTGATCCCGAAGGAGTCAACACCCCGCAGGGCAAAGGGCAAAACCCTCAAACACATTAAACCAGGGGCTAGGAAAGGCTGATTTGTTTCATTCTGATTGGCTCAGAAAATGAGCGAGTCCAGCACCCAGACACTGAGGGATCAACTCACCCGCCCACCCAGACACTGAGGGATCGACTCACCTGCCCACCCAGACACTGAGGGATCGACTCACCCGCCCACCCAGACACTGAGGGATCGACTCACCTGCCCACCCAGACATTGAGGGATCGACTCACCCGCCCACCCAGACACGGAGGGATCGACTCACCCGCCCACCCAGACACGGAGGGATCGACTCACCCGCCCACCCAGACACTGAGGGATCAACTCTCCCTCCCACCCAGAGTGATCGACTCACCCGCCCACCCAGACACTGAGGGATCGACTCACCCGCCCACCCAGACACAGAGATCGACTCACCCGCCCACCCAGACACTGGGATTGACTCACCCTCCCACCCAGACACAGATGGATCTACTCACCAGGCACTGAGGGATCTACTCACCCACCCAGACACTGGGATCTACTCACCCACCCACCCAGAGGGATCTACTCACCCGCCCACCCAGACACCGAGGGATCTACTCACCTGCCCACCCAGACACAGGGATCTTCTCATCTTCCCACCAGACATCGAGGGGTCTACTCACACCCACCCAGAGGGATCTACTCACCCACCCACCCAGGTAGAGGGATCTACTCACCCTCACAACCAGATACGGAGGGGTCTACTCACACCCACCCAGATGGATCTACTCACCAACCCACCCAGACATACGGGTCTAGTCACCCGCCCACCCAGAGGGATCTACTCACCATCCCATCAGAGGGATCTACTCACCCACCCAGACACAGGGATCTACTCACCCCCCCACCCAGACACAGGGATCGACTTACCCGTCCACCCAGACACCGAGGGATTGACTCACCCTCACACCCAGACACCGAGGGATCTTCTCATCTTCCCACCCAGACGCCGAGGGGTCTACTCACACCCACCCACAAAGGAATCTACTCACCCTCACAACCAGACACGGAGTGATCTACTCACCAACCCAGACAGAGGGATTTACTCACCCTCCCACCCAGAGGGATCTACTCACCCGCCCACCCAGACACCGAGCCACCTGGTGGTGCAGTGATTTCTATCCCCCCACCTCGCAGCACGAGGGGGCTGCAGCCCTGAAAGGTGAGTTCCCAGGCCGGGGCCAGGCTATTTTGAGGGGTGGGTGGGGGGGGGAAAAGAGAGTGTAGGATCTTTTACAGGGTTGAGAAATGATCAGGTGAGGCACTGAATCGACTCTTGCAGCACTTCGAGGTCTTAGAATGGTGGTTTACACTGCCTCCATCTAACCAAGTGACAGTGCAGCTCCCATAACCTCGCCCCACAGATAAACATGTAACCATCAGGAATACAAACAGGGAACGCCGGGAATACACAGCAAGTCAGTCAGGAATATAAACAGGAAACGCTGGGAATACACAGCAAGTCCGCCAGGAATACAAATAGGAAATGTGGTTTATTCCCGAGAGGTTTGTGGTGCATATCCAACATTCCCAGTTTGCCTTCTTCCCTCGATCGGATGATTAAGGCAGTTTGGGGCAGGTCTGAGGAGAGCTGAGGGCGAGGTGCTGAGACACAGACTGAGGCAACGACCTGGGCAGAGGCACATTACTCGACTTCTGTCACTTGTGGGGGGACGGAGAGCTCACAGGGGGTGGGCAACAGGTTACAATGCAGCATCTGCCCGTCATTCAAATCACCTCCCAGGGAGCTCAGCCGCAGCCAGCTTTCCCAGGAGCGAGAGGGGACAGGAGCAGCATCGTGAGCGACACTGTATTCCACTCAGTCCACGGAGACGATCCGTTTCTCCAGCACAGCCGAGGAACCAGACCAGGCAGTTTAAAAGGCAAGTTCACTGGTGTGACTGATCAGGCCAAGAGGCAGCGAGCTGCCGAATAGTGAGATCAGAATACCTGGGGCAGGTGGCACAGGGGACCTCGGGATTTTTACCCATCGCGAATCGCCAGCTCCAGAAAGCCTCAGACGGAAGGGACTAAAAATAAACGAGTCGGAAAACTATTTTTACAGAAGTGTTGAACAAAAGAACGGATTGGACAAAGAGAGGACCCGAGCTGTGGCTGAGTGTGGAGCTGCCGGCCACTGGCGCAGGTTAGAGTTTGATCTTGAAAGCAGTGGGCTGGGCTGATGTCGAGGGGCCCGAGGATTTGAAAAGCGCTTTCAGGACGGTCTCCGGGTCGACCTCTGCCGGTGGCTGATTGGACGGGCGAGGCTTGGTCCTGGGGATCTCGGGCTTCTTCACCGCCGGAGTGTCACTCAGTCTCCTGCAGAGAAGGTCAGAGGTGATCAGCGATTGAAAAAGCACGCACCATTATTCGCCCATCAGCAGGCACTGACCCCTGACCCCCCTCAGTTGGCACTGACCCCTGACCCCCAGTTGGCACTAACCCCTGACCCCCCCAGTTGGCACTAACCCCTGACCCCTCCCCCAGTTGGCACTGACCCCTGACCCCCCCAGTTGGCACTGACCCCTGACCCCCCCCCAGTTGGCACTGACCCCTGACCCCCCCAGTTGGCACTGACCCCTGACCCCCCCCCAGTTGGCACTAACACCTGACCCCCTCACAGTTGGCACTGACCCCCGACCCCCCTCAGTTGGCACTGACCCCCGACACCCCCTCACAGTTGGCACTGACCCCCGACACCCCCTCACAGTTGGCACTGATCCCTGACCCCCCTCACAGTTGGCATTGACCCCCCTCACAGTTGGCATTGACCCCCCGACCCCACCTCAGTTGGCACTAACCCCTGACCCCCCCAGTTGGCACTAACCCCTGACCCCCCCAGTTGGCACTAACCCCTGGCCCACCCAGTTGGCACTAACCCCTAACCCCCCCCAGTTGGCACTAGCCCCTGACCCCCCCAGTTGGCACTAACCCCTGACCCCCCAGTTGGCACTAACCCCTGACCCCCCCAGTTGGCACTAACCCCTGACCCCCCCAGTTGGCACTGACCCCTGACCCCCCCAGTTGGCACTGACCCCCCCCCCCCATACAGTTGGCACAAACCCCCACGACAGAGTGAACCCATCTCCTGACGGGGCTGAATCAGCGATCCAGTTCTGCGCGAGAAACCACTCCGCGTCCAGCAAGCCCCGTACGCTTTAATGGCCATTAGAAGCAGCCAGCACAACACTGAGCCACACAGACCAAGAGGCCAGAGCGCATGTGGACCGAGCCCAGGCAGCAGGACGGGCAGTACGGTGGGCTGGAGAGAGTGAATCAGCCAGCTCCCCGATGCTGACTCCGGCTGGAGTGCTCAGATATCAGGAAGCACACGCTCGAGTGTGTCCCGCTGGTTTCTGAGCTGCAGCAGTGTGAGATCGCCCCGCACTCACCTCCTGTGTGCTTATGTTTTGGGGGAGAGAACAGTCCCAAGGCAGCTTCAATGTGAGCTCTTGCCAGCTCCTTCGCCTTGTCGTGATACGCTGACAGCTTTTCATCAGTGCTCGAGTCAGGGACCGCGAGCGGCAGGGGTGAGTGTAAACTCCCCCCACACAGAGCCAGGACACACCAGCCTCAGTCCGCAGGAGGTGCCCCAAACACAAGACAGGCAAAGGGGGAAAAGTGTGGGAGACCCCCAGGAAACAGCCTCTGCCCCCCCATTACTGATCGCGATTCAGCCAATGGGAGGAGAGTGAGGCAGTAAAAACCCTTCCCCCAATGCAGCCATCTCACCTCAGGAAGCTCAAATGTGACAGATGTTTTAACCCCACTCCCCCCTCACCAACTATCCCTGGGTTACAGATTCCAGCCACCCCCAGAGGGCTCAGCCGATGAGTGTCAGCAAGGGTGTGGTTCTACAGCAGCTAAAAATGCCTCAAACCGCCATCCAGTGAGAGTCACTGGGTACAAATCACAAACATGCACCCCAGCTGATCATCCTCCCCAGCCACAGAACTGAGGTGAAATGTAGCTTCCTCACCACTGCCCCAGCTAACTCAGCACAGACCAGGGACAGCGCTGGAGCCCTGCTGGTCTGTACGGCCAGAGCAGGGATGGAGCTGGGGCCCTGCTGGTCTGTACGGCCAGAGCAGGGATGGAGCTGGGGCCCTGCTGGTCTGTAGGGCCAGAGCGGGGATGGAGCTGGGGCCCTGCTGGTCTGTAGGGCTGGAGCGGGGATGGTGCTTCGGCCCTGCTGGTCTGTAGGGCTGGAGCGGGGATGGAGCTGGGGCCCTGCTGCTCTGTAGGGCCAGAGCGGGGATGGAGCTGGTCTGTGGGGGGTTCGGTATTGGAGCAAAAGTAAAGATACTCCAGTCAACTTACAATAGGATTGGCTGCTCTGAGGTGATGACATTTCCATTTACATGAAGGTTGCATTTCATTGGCTGACCTGTGGAGGGAAAAAAAAGGACACATTTAGTGAGAACCCACAAAACTAAGCCTGGGTGCCGCATCAATACAGCTCCCTGAACTTTCCTCTCACCGTCCCACAGCCCTCACCCTCTGTGCAGCATCAATACTCCTCCCCGAACTTTCCTCTCACCGTCCCACAGCCCTCACCCTCTGTGCAGCATCAATACTCCTCCCAAAACTGCCTCTCACCGTCCCACAGCCCTCACCCTCTGTGCAGCATCAATACTCCTCCCAAAACTGCCTCTCACCGTCCCACAGCCCTCACCCTCTGTGCAGCATCAATACTCCTCCCAAAACTTCCTCTCACCGTCCCACAGCCCTCACCCTCTGTGCAGCATCAATACTCCTCCCCGAACCGTCCTCTCACCGTCCCACAGCCCTCACCCCCTGTGCAGCATCAATACAGCTCCCCGAACCTTCCTCTCACCGTCCCACAGCCCTCACCCCCTGTGCAGCATCAATACTCCTCCCCGAACCGTCCCCTCACCGTCCCACAGCCCTCACCCCCTGTGCAGCATCAATACTCCTCCCCGAACCTTCCTCTCACCGTCCCACAGCCCTCACCCTCTGTGCAGCATCAATACAGCTCCCCGAACCTTACTCTCACCGTCCCACAGCCCTCACCCTCTGTGCAGCATCAATACAGCTCCCCGAACCTTACTCTCACCGTCCCACAGCCCTCACCCTCTGTGCAGCATCAATACAGCTCCCCGAACCACCACCTCACCGTCCCACAGCCCTCATCCTCTGTGCAGCATCAATACTCCTCCCCAAACCTTCCTCTCACCGTCCCACAACTTTCACCCGTACAGATTTCTCCGAGAGAGGGGGATTGGAGAGACACCAGTCAGTGTACAGACATCTCCCTGAGAGGGACTGAGAGACACCAGTCAGTGTACAGATATCTCCCTGAGGGAGAGGGACTGAGAGACCCCAGTCAGTGTACAGACATCTTCCTGAGGGAGAGGGACTGAGACCCCCCAGTCAGTGTACAGATATCTCCCTGAGGGAGAGGGACTGAGACCCCCCAGTCAGTGTACAGATATCTCCGAGAGGGACTGGAGACCCCAGTCAGTGTACAGATATCTCCCTGAGGGAGAGGGACTGGAGACACCAGTCCGTGTACAGATATCTCCCTGAGGGAGAGAGACTGAGACCCCCCCAGTCCGTGTACAGATATCTCCCTGAGGGAGAGGGGCTGAGACCCCCCCAGTCAGTGTACAGATATCTCCCTGAGGGAGAGGGACTGGAGACACCAGTCCGTGTACAGATATCTCCCTGAGGGAGAGGGACTGGAGACACCAGTCCGTGTACAGATATCTCCCTGAGGGAGAGAGACTGAGACCCCCCCAGTCCGTGTACAGATATCTCCCTGAGGGAGAGGGGCTGAGACCCCCCCAGTCAGTGTACAGATAACTTCCTGAGGGAGAGAGACTGAGACACCAGTCCGTGTACAGATATCTCCCTGAGGGAGAGAGACTGAAACACCCCAGTCAGGGTACTGGTGCTGGTCTGCGATTAGTTGGAGGCTGGGTCCATGTTTGTTGCCGTGTTCAGCCTACCTACCCTTCCACAACGAATGATGAACACATTTGTCTAACATCTTGCCTTTTTACAGGAGCTTTCAATAGTGATGGAGGGTGAAAAGCACAGGTTGGTGCTGAGCAGCCATTTGGGTCTAGGGGAGGGGACTCTGCTATTAAAGAAACGGTGAAATGAGCCTGGGCGCTCTCTCCACGCAGGTCCCAGTGCAGACCTGCCCTGTACTTCAGCACTGATGAGGGAGGGTGGGAAGGAGGGAGGGAGGGCAGGAAGGAAGGTTAGGAAGGAAGGTTGGAGGGAAGGAGGGAGGGAGGGAAGGAGGGAAGGGAAGGAGGGAAGGGAAGGAGGGAAGGGAAGGAGGGAAGGGAAGGAGGGAAGGGAAGGAGGGAAGGGAAGGAGGGAAGGGAAGGAGGGAAGGGAAGGGAAGGAGGGAAGGGAAGGGAAGGGAAGGAGGGAAGGGAAGGAGGGAAGGGAAGGAGGGAAGGGAAGGAGGGAAGGGAAGGAGGGAAGGGAAGGAGGGAAGGGAAGGAGGGAAGGGAAGGAGGGAAGGGAAGGAGGGAAGGGAAGGAGGGAAGGGAGAGAGGGAAGGAGGGAGGGGAGGGAAGGAGGGAGGGGAGGGAAGGGAGAGAGGGAGGGATCGCAGTAGTCACCCTCCCCATCACTCAATGGACATCACACCAGCCAGTAGGCCCCACACCAGCAGACCAGCTCCAGACACCAACCGGTGGACCTCATACCAGCAGGATGGGATTTCGAGCAGGGATTGCGATAAATGATTTACCGTCTAAACATCTGTTGTTGTACTTCTTGTAAGCTGTGATGGCGTCATCCTTTCTGACGAAGACGACTTCTGCGACCCCCGGATGTACGAGGCGGGCTCGCTTCAGCGCGCCACAGACACAGAACAACTCCTAAACACAGGAGGGAAGGGAAAGAGTGAATCAAGGAGTCCGTGCTCAGAGAAACCCGCTGCTCCTTCTGGCTCACTCCTCAGAACAGATCTCCGCTCTGCTCCCCTTGCCCATCCACCCCGGGCACTCACACAGCCTCTGTGACCAGACACCCCGGCCAGTACTGTGGGGGCAGGAACGTTTGGCGGCTTATACACGCACCACAACTAAAATCCACTCTCATTTCACAAAATTCACCGCCCTCCCCGGGAACAGAGTTAGACTGCACTCACTGCAATAACCCAACCCCCGGGGAACAGAGTTAGACTGCACTCACCGCAATAACCCACCCCCCGGGAACAGAGTTAGACTGCACTCACTGCAATAACCCACCCCCCGGGGAACAGAGTTAGACTGCACTCACTGCAATAACCCACCCCCCGGGAACAGAGTTAGACTGCACTCACCCCAGTAACCCACCCCCCGGGAACAGGGTTAGACTGCACTCACCGCAATAACCCACCCCCCGGGGAACAGAGTTAGACTGCACTCACCCCAGTAACCCACCCCCCGGGAACAGGGTTAGACTGCACTCACCCCAGTAACCCAAACCCTGGGAACAGAGTTAGACTGCACTCACCGCAATAACCCACCCCCCGGGGAACAGAGTTAGACTGCACTCACCCCAGTAACCCACCCACCGGGAACAGAGTTAGACTGCACTCACCGCAACAACCCACCCTCCGGGAACAGAGTTAGACTGCACTCACCGCAATAACCCACCCCCCGGGAACAGTGTTAGACTGCACTCACTGCAATAACCCACCCCCCGGGAACAGAGTTAGACTGCACTCACCCCAATAACCCACCCCCCGGGAACAGAGTTAGACTGCACTCACCGCAATAACCCACCCCCCGGGAACAGAGTTAGACTGCACTCACCCCAATAACCCACCCCCCGGGAACAGAGTTAGACTGCACTCACCCCAATAACCCACCCCCCGGGAACAGAGTTAGACTGCACTCACTGCAATAACCCACCCCCCGGGAACAGAGTTAGACTGCACTCACCCCAGTAACCCACCCACCGGGAACAGAGTTAGACTGCACTCACCGCAACAACCCACCCCCCGGGAACAGAGTTAGACTGCACTCACCGCAATAACCCACCCCCCGGGAACAGAGTTAGACTGTACTCACCGCAATAACCCACCCCCCGGGAACAGAGTTAGACTGCACTCACCCCAATAACCCACCCCCCGGGAACAGAGTTAGACTGCACTCACTGTAATAACCCACCCCCCGGGAACAGAGTTAGACTGCACTCACTGCAATAACCCACCCCCCGGGAACAGAGTTAGACTGCACTCACCCCAGTAACCCACCCACCGGGAACAGAGTTAGACTGCACTCACCG
This sequence comes from Somniosus microcephalus, assembly GCF_052327205.1. Lineage (NCBI taxonomy): Eukaryota > Metazoa > Chordata > Chondrichthyes > Squaliformes > Somniosidae > Somniosus > Somniosus microcephalus. The sequence continues at coordinate 8,637,213 of NC_141014.1, read as the reverse complement.
CAACAACCCACCCCCCGGGAACAGAGTTAGACTGCACTCACCGCAATAACCCACCCCCCGGGAACAGAGTTAGACTGTACTCACCGCAATAACCCACCCCCCGGGAACAGAGTTAGACTGCACTCACCCCAATAACCCACCCCCCGGGAACAGAGTTAGACTGCACTCACCGCAATAACCCACCCCCCGGGAACAGAGTTAGACTGCACTCACTGCAATAACCCACCCCCCGGGAACAGAGTTAGACTGCACTCACTGCAATAACCCACCCCCCGGGAACAGAGTTAGACTGCACTCACTGCAATAACCCACCCCCCGGGAACAGAGTTAGACTGCACTCACTGCAATAACCCACCCCCCGGGAACAGAGTTAGACTGCACTCACTGCAATAACCCACCCCCCGGGAACAGAGTTAGACTGCACTCACCGCAATAACCCACCCCCTGGGAACAGAGTTAGACTGCACTCACCCCAATAACCCACCCCCCGGGAACAGAGTTAGACTGCACTCACTGCAATAACCCACCCCCCGGGAACAGAGTTAGACTGCACTCACCGCAATAACCCACCCCCTGGGAACAGAGTTAGACTGCACTCACTGCAATAACCCACCCCCCGGGAACAGAGTTAGACTGCACTCACTGCAATAACCCACCCCCCGGGAACAGAGTTAGACTGCACTCACTGCAATAACCCACCCCCCGGGAACAGAGTTAGACTGCACTCACTGCAATAACCCACCCCCCGGGAACAGAGTTAGACTGCACTCACTGCAATAACCCACCCCCCGGGAACAGAGTTAGACTGCACTCACTGCAATAACCCACCCCCCGGGAACAGAGTTAGACTGCACTCACCGCAATAACCCACCCCCTGGGAACAGAGTTAGACTGCACTCACCCCAATAACCCACCCCCCGGGAACAGAGTTAGACTGCACTCACTGCAATAACCCACCCCCCGGGAACAGAGTTAGACTGCACTCACCGCAATAACCCACCCCCTGGGAACAGAGTTAGACTGCACTCACTGCAATAACCCACCCCCCGGGAACAGAGTTAGACTGCACTCACTGCAATAACCCACCCCCCGGGAACAGAGTTAGACTGCACTCACCGCAATAACCCACCCCCTGGGAACAGAGTTAGACTGCACTCACTGCAATAACCCACCCCCCGGGAACAGAGTTAGACTGCACTCACTGCAATAACCCACCCCCCGGGAACAGAGTTAGACTGCACTCACTGCAATAACCCACCCCCCGGGAACAGAGTTAGACTGCACTCACCCCAATAACCCACCCCCCGGGAACAGAGTTAGACTGCACTCACCCCAATAACCCACCCCCCAGGAACAGAGTTAGACTGCACTCACCCCAATAACCCACCCCCCGGGAACAGAGTTAGACTGCACTCACTGCAATAACCCACCTCCCTGGAACAGAGTTAGACTGCACTCACCGCAACAACCCACCCCCCGGGAACAGAGCTAGACTGCACTCACCGCAATAACCTCCAGCCCCACCCAGGCAGCGCTGGATCAAACTCACCACAATGTCCTCCTCAGTCACTCGTGGATGGAGATTATTGACGGTCATTTTTGTTCCTTCTAATGGGCTGAGATTGAGCTGTGAAAGAGCAGAGAGAGACGTGTTACACCTTCAGTAACGTGAGCAAGGGCACACCCAGGGCTGGTTATTGGCTCCTGTCTGTCGGTTAACCAGGGTGTGCGCAGGCAGGAGGCGGACTGAGCTGCTGCAACAATTCTCTGGGGGCTGACGTGAATCTTGCACCAGGGTCCACCCTGGGTCATCCCCAGTCTCAGTGCTCGAGTCCAAGGATGGCAGTGCCCTCAGATACCAGCATCAAACGCAGACTTCAGGAGATGGAGGAGCACAAGGCAGCGTGCCCACTCTTGGTCACTATCCAGTGGACCCCTGCTAGAAAGTCAGGTGATGTTGGAGTAGGGCCTTGATGTGATGCCCCATAAAGTCAAATAGTCTGCTGACTCACACAGGGGAGGAAAGGCCACTTGGTGAGGTACTGAAGTACTTGAAGTGCTGTAACCTACAGGGCTACAGACCAAGAGCTGGAAAGTGGGATTAAGCTGGAGAGCTCGTTTTCGGCCGGCACGGACACGATGGGCCGAATGGCCTCAATTCTGCGCCGTAAATTTCTATGATTTTAAATGAATCTATGAAGGGCGGTCAGCACCCGTGGAGCAACAGCCCAGAGCGAGTCGGGGTTTTGAGGGCGGGCGGGAGGGGGGCCTTGTAAGAGAGAGTAAATTGGAAAGAACCCCTCAGTGCTGAATAGTTTATAATCTAAAAGCATCACTCAATGTCGAGCATCCTGGACCCTTCACCAGCCAAGGACCCCACAGGAGGACAAGGAGAGAAACCCACTCGTTCACAGCTTCCTCCAGTCAGGCGTGAACGGAATACAGAAAGACCCCGAGTTGCGAAATACATTCCACCGTCAACGGCCTTGGGGCTATAATACAGAACCCGTGTCAGGAGGGAACCTAACCGCGACCGCTCGCTTTCATTAAAGGCCTGGCACACGGGCTCGCAGGAACCCACTGACGGAGGTACAGTGTTAATTGGACCGGGGTACCTCCAGAGGCGGCGCATCATCAGCCGGGTCCTGCTCTGCTGCCGTTCTCGATACGTTTGCCAGGGGTCTGGAGCGAGTGAGGGTGAGAGGCACCGGCGGAGGAGCAGTGTACGAGTCGTTCTGGACCACTTTTGTCAGAGGAACAGGCTTTCCAAGGGAGAGCTGCGAGGCCGTGAAACCAGGCTGCATGGAAAGAGCAGAGGGAATAAAAAAGGAGGGTTATTCCTGCTCAAATACTCCACAGTAAATCGAACCCACGTACACACCCCATCTCAGTGACTTGTGTGAATCACTCTGACTGGATGATTCTTTGGACAGTTATGGTTCTTCAAAGCTGAATATTTAACAATTTAAAAATATACTGACCTTGAAACGCAGGCCTGTAACGGAACGTGGCACTGACTGGGTCCCTGTTCGAAACACTACTCTCAACTATCTAACTAAAATCAGATTGTGTAGCTAGGAGTCTGCTGAAGGTCCCATCTCAAACAGTAACCTCTTCAGAGAGCGCTGGACCCGTTCTGCCTGCTCAGCATTCCCAGTTTTTAAATTCACATTTCCAGCATTCAGCCCTCTCCTTGCAATCTGTCGTCGCTTTACAAGTTCGGTAGTTTTAGACCATTTAATGTCACCTCTGCCCTCACCCCCTCCCGAACTGGTCTTCATTCCAATAATTTCAAATCAATCAGATGGGACTGAGGTCGGTATCGGATCAGTTACTGCCGACAACACAAGTCCAATGTACTGATCAGCATCTCCAGTGTAACATGTCCCGGGTGATAACACGAAGCTTCACGGCCAGGTGGAATGGGCCAGGGATGGCGGGTTTCCATTTGGGTCAGGAGTTTGCTATTTCGAGTAAGTTGGAGGTCTTCCCTTGTAGAGTAAAAAGAAAGTCCTGGGTAAACCGGTACGATACTTGCAGCCGAGACTGTGGGAACCTGACAAGGCAGGAAAAATCCCAGCAGGGAAGGTCAGAAAACCAGGAGAGGAAATCAAGGAACTGGGCAGCTGGGAAGGCAATGAAAGCAGAGGGGAATGGAGAATCAGTTCAGGACTTTGTGTTGGCCTGTGAGTTTTTGTGTTCGCGAAGAGGGAAAGGAAACATTTTCCACTGCAGGCAGCCTGTGTCAACACCAAGCACGTCCTGGACGGGTAGATACAGAGGAGAGTTCCGTGTTGTCCTCTGAGGAGAGATTGAGTAGATCGGGCCGATACTCTCTGGAGTTTAGAAGAATGAGAGGTGATCTCATTGAAACATACAAGATTCTGAGGGGGATTGACAGGGTAGATGCTGAGAGGTTGTTTCCCCCTGGCTGGAGAGTCTAGAACCAGGGGTCACAGTCTCAGGATAAGGGGTCGGCCATTTAAGACTGAGATGAGGAGGAATTTCTTCACTCAGAGGGTTGTGAATCTTTGGAATTCTCTGCCCCAGGCAAGTCAATGACTGAACAGTTTAAAAGGCTGATTTATTTGGATGGGGCGGGGGCAGGAGCAAGGTGAACAACATGCGGAAGAGGAGCATTAAGTTAGGGACCCCTCCCGGAATGAAATCCAGCAGCTGTACAGGAGGCCAGGGAACACAATGGGCCTGAAAGTTCCCAACATGCCCAGGCCTGGAGCCAGCCCCTCAGGGCCTAGCACAGTTCTTACTGCTTCACCACAAGGCCTACCTCCCCCACCCCCAGCAAGTGCAGCCCTCTCCTTCTGGGAGAAACACATCTGTTCTACCAGACATCACCCCACCCCCCCCACCCACTCTGGCCCCCAACTTTGAACACCACCCTAAGCCAACAGCAGCTTCCTTCCACATGGCTGGGCCTCTAATGTAACAACCTACCCCGGTGAGATCCCTTTCCTACACAGGTAAGATCCCTGACACCTGTCTGCTCCAGTCAAAAATCATAGAATGGTACAGTACAGAAAGGGACCATTCGGCCCATCGTGCCTGTGCTGGCTCTCCGAGAGAGCGCTCCAATTAGTCCCACTCACTGCTCTTTCCCCATAGCCCTGCAAATTTCTCTCCTTCAAGTATTTATCCAATTCTCTTTTGAAAGTTACTATTGAATCTTCTTCCGCCGCCCTTTCAGGCAGCGCATTCCAGATCACGACAACTCGCTGCGTAAAAAATGATTTTGCCAACGACCTTAAATCTGCGTCCTCTGGTTACCAATCCTCCTGCCACCGGAAGCAGTTTCTCCGTAATCATAAAATGATACAGCACAGGAGGCCATTCGGCCCATCATGCCGGCTCTATCAAAACCCTTCATGATTTTGAACACCTCTATTAATCTACATGTCCCTAAAAATGCGCACCTCCCAGTACTGTGCCAACAGCCCCAGTATGTCACTGTGTTCTCCTGTAACAAACCACAAAGGGACTTCACAACATCTCTGTATGTACTTGGTTCTCTGAACAAGAAGAATAAAAAACTGTCGCACCCTCTTCGGAGTGAGGTGGTTTGTCACAGTGGCGATTTTCACGGGGTTGTTTGTCACGGGTATTGAATGTAGAATATCCTCTTCCTCCTCCTCAATCTCAATATCCTCTTCCTCAAGAACCTGTGACAAAAATACAAACGTGAGACCACAACCAACCCTGCTTCATGGGGCTGTTCAGGGCTAGTCTGAACCCAACCAAACTGCTCGCAAACCACAGTCAGACTGCTTCACATGTTAGTCAGAATCCAGACCAGAGTCAGGCTGCTTGAACAGAGTTAGTCTGACTCCAGATCACAGTGGGCCCGGTCTGAATCCAGATCACAGTGGGCCCGGTCTGAATCCAGATCACAGTGGGCCCGGCCTGAATCCAGATCACAGTGGGCCCGGTCTGAATACAGATCACAGTGGGCCCGGCCTGAATCCAGATCACAGTGGGCCCGGTCTGAATCCAGATCACAGTGGGCCCGGTCTGAATCCAGATCACAGTGGGCCCGGCCTGAATCCAGATCACAGTGGGCCCGGCCTGAATCCAGATCACAGTGGGCCCGGCCTGAATCCAGATCACAGCGGGCCCGGCCTGAATCCAGATCACAGCGGGCCCGGTCTGAATCCAGATCACAGTGGGCCCGGTCTGAATCCAGATCACAGTGGGCCTGGCCTGAATCCAGATCACAGCGGGCCCGGTCTGAATCCAGATCACAGCGGGCCTGGCCTGAATCCAGATCACAGCGGGCCCGGCCTGAATCCAGATCACAGCGGGCCCGGCCTGAATCCAGAACACAGCGGGCCCGGCCTGAATCCAGATCACAGCGGGCCTGGCCTGAATCCAGATCACAGTGGGCCCGGTCTGAATCCAGATCACAGTGGGCCCGGTCTGAATCCAGATCACAGTGGGCCTGGTCTGAATCCAGATCACAGCGGGCCCGGTCTGAATCCAGATCACAGTGGGCCCGGTCTGAATCCAGATCACAGTGGGCCCGGTCTGAATCCAGATCACAGCGGGCCCGGTCTGAATCCAGATCACAGCGGGCCCGGTCTGAATCCAGATCACAGTGGCCCGGTCTGAATCCAGATCACAGTGGGCCCGGCCTGAATCCAGAACACAGTGGGCCCGGCCTGAATCCAGATCACAGCGGGCCAGGCCTGGCATGATTACTATTTTGGCAGTGATGGACTTTATAGAATTAAGAGCGATTACAGCATAGATGGAGGCCGTTCAGCCCATCGCACTATGCCGGTGCTAGCTATTCAACTGGAGCAGTTTACTGCAATCCCATTCCCTGCCCTCCCCGCTGCAGTAAAGCTTTGCACGCTCTGTGCAAGAATGTCTCTTCACTCTACCCCTTGTACAACTGATAATCCGCAGTCTCTGCTCCTTTGTTACGAGTTCACCAACCAGTGGAAACAAACTATTTACCCTCTCAAAACCCACCGAGAGAGATTACAAGTGAAAGAACGATGAACATAAAACAATAACCAGACTGACGTCACACTGCCAGATGGCGGGCGGGTGTCACTTTACTGGGCTGAGTGGAGCTCACAGTAGTGACCTGATTCACTCTCAATGAAATGCTCTTCGACGTGTGTGTCATGTATCCCCTTCCATGAAACTGGATAGAACAGTCGACTAACAGATATCTGAGCTCTACAGAAAAGGAAGGCGACTCCATCCCAGTTGAGACACAAATACACTCCCACTTCACACACACACACCCCTTGACTGTGGTGCCCTTCAGAGTCAATTAGATCGCCAACTCTCACCGTCTAGGGTCACACCTAAAAAATGACCGTTTAGAGAAGGTATTGGAGGGAGGCTGCCCATCCCAGCAACCCAGTGCTGCAACCCAGCAGATCTTACCCCAGTGTTAGACAGTGACAGACCTGTACCCACCGGTACTTTACCCCAGTGTTAGACAGTGACAGACCTGTACCCACCAGTACTGTACCCCAGTGTTACAGTGACAGACCTGTACCCACCGGTACTTTACCCCAGTGTTATACAGTGACAGACCTGTACCCACCAGTATTGTACCCCAGTGTTACAGTGACAGACCTGTACCCACCAGTACTGTACCCCAGTGTTACAGTGACAGACCTGTACCCACCAGTACTGTACCCCAGTGTTAAACAGTGACAGACCTGTACCCACCAGTACTGTACCCCAGTGTTACAGTGACAGACCTGTACCCACCAGTATTGTACCCCAGTGTTACAGTGACAGACCTGTACCCACCAGTACTGTACCCCAGTGTTAGTGACAGACCTGTACCCACCAGTACTGTACCCCAGTGTTAAACAGTGACAGTCCTGTACCCACCAGTACTTTACCCCAGTGTTACAGTGACAGACCTGTACCCACCAGTACTGTACCCCAGTGTTAAACAGTGACAGACCTGTACCCACCAGTACTGTACCCCAGTGTTACAGTGACAGACCTGTACCCACCAGTACTGTACCCCAGTGTTAAACAGTGACAGACCTGTACCCACCAGTACTGTACCCCAGTGTTACAGTGACAGACCTGTACCCACCAGTACTGTACCCCAGTGTTATACAGTGACATACCTGTACCCACCAGTACTGTACCCCAGTGTTAGACAGACAGACCTGTACCCACCGGTACTTTACCCCAGTTACAGTGACAGACCTGTGCCCACCAATATTGTACCCCAGTGTTACAGTGTCAGACCTGTACCCACCAGTACTGTACCCCAGTGTTATACAGTGACAGACCTGTACCCACCAGTACTGTACCCCAGTGTTACAGTGACAGACCTGTACCCACCAGCACTGTACCCCAGTGTTAAACAGTGACAGACCTGTACCCACCGGTACTTTACCCCAGTTACAGTGACAGACCTGTACCCACCAGTACTGTACCCCAGTGTTATACAGTGACATACCTGTACCCACCAGTACTGTACCCCAGTGTTAGACAGTGACAGACCTGTACCCACCGGTACTTTACCCCAGTTACAGTGACAGACCTGTACCCACCAGTACTGTACCCCAGTGTTATACAGTGACAGACCTGTACCCACCAGTACTGTACCCCAGTGTTATAGTGACAGACTTGTACCCACCAGTATTGTACCACAGTGTTATACAGTGACAGACCTGTACCCACCAGTACTGTACCCCAGTGTTATACAGTGACAGACCTGTACCCACCAGTACTGTACCCCAGTGTTATAGTGACAGACTTGTACCCACCAGTATTGTACCACAGTGTTATACAGTGACAGACCTGTACCCACCAGTACTGTGCCCCAGTGTTAAACAGTGACAGTCCTGTACCCACCAGTACTGTACCCCAGTGTTAAACAGTGACAGTCCTGTACCCACCAGTACTGTACCCCAGTGTTAGACAGTGACAGTCCTGTACCTACCAGTACTGTACCCCAGTGTTATACAGTGACAGACCTGTACCCACCAGTACTGTGCCCCAGTGTTATACAGCGACAGACTTGTACCCACCAGTACTGTACCCCAGTGTTAAACAGTGACAGACCTGTACCCACCAGTACTGTACCCCAGTGTTATACAGTGACAGACCGGTACCCACCAGTACTGTACCCGTTATACAGTGTCAGACCTGTACCCACCAGTACTGTACACCAGTGTTATACAGTGACAGACCTGTACCCACCACTACTGTACCCAAGTGTTATAGTGACAGACCTGTACCCACCAGTACTGTACCCGTGTTATACAGTGACAGACCTGTACCCACCAGTACTGTACCCCAGTGTCATAGTGACAGACCCGCACCCACCAGTACTGTACCCCAGTGTTATACAATGACAGACCTGTACCCACCAGTACTGTACCCGTTATACAGTGACAGACCTGTACCCACCAGTACTGTACCCCAGTGTTATACAGTGACAGACCAGTACCCACCAGTACTGTACCCCAGTGTTATACAATGACAGACCTGTACCCACCAGTACTGTACCCCAGTGTTATACAGTGACAGACCTGTACCCACCAGTACTGTACCCGTGTTATACAGTGACAGACCTGTACCCACCAGTACTGTACCCCAGTGTTATACAGCGACAGACCTGTACCCACCAGTACTGTACCCCAGTGTTATACAGCGACAGACCTGTACCCACCAGTACTGTACCCCAGTGTTATACAGTGACAGACTTGTACCCACCAGTACTGTACCCAAGTGTTATGCACTGACAGACCTGTACACACCAGTACTGTACCCCAGTGTTATACAGTGGCAGACCTGTACCCACCAGTACTGTACCCGTTATACACTGACAGACCTGTACCCACCAGTACTGTACCCGTGTTAAACAGTGACAGACCTGTACCCACCAGTACTGTACCCCAATGTTATACAGTGACAGACCTGTACCCACTAGTACTGTACCCCAGTGTTATACAGTGACAGACCTGTACCCACCAGTACTGTACCCGTGTTATACAGTGACAGACCTGTACCCACCAGTACTGTACCCCAGTGTTATAGTGACAGACCTGTACCCACCAGTACTGTACCCCAGTGTAATAGTGACAGACCTGTACCCACCAGTACTGTACCCCAGTGTTATACAGCGACAGACCTGTACCCACCAGTACTGTACCCCAGTGTTATACAGCGACAGACCTGTACCCACCAGTACTGTACCCCAGTGTTATACAGCGACAGACCTGTACCCACCAGTACTGTACCCCAGTGTTATACAGCGACAGACCTGTACCCACCAGTACTGTACCCCAGTGTTAGACAGTGACAGACCTGTACCCACCGGTACTTTACCCCAGTTACAGTGACAGACCTGTGCCCACCAATATTGTACCCCAGTGTTAGTGACAGACCTGTACCCACCAGTACTGTACCCCAGTGTTATACAGTGACAGACCTGTACCCACCAGTACTGTACCCCAGTGTTATAGTGACAGACTTGTACCCACCAGTACTGTACCCCAGTGTTATACAGTGACAGACCTGTACCCACCAGTACTGTACCCCAGTGTTAGTGACAGACTTGTACCCACCAGTATTGTACCCCAGTGTTATACAGTGACAGACCTGTACCCACCAGTACTGTGCCCCAGTGTTAAACAGTGACAGTCCTGTACCCACCAGTACTGTGCCCCAGTGTTAAACAGTGACAGTCCTGTACCCACCAGTACTGTACCCGTGTTATACAGCGACAGACCTGTACCCACCAGTACTGTACCCCAGTGTTATACAGTGACAGACCTGTACCCACCAGTACTGTACCCCAGTGTTATACAGCGACAGACTTGTACCCACCAGTACTGTACCCCAGTGTTAAACAGTGACAGACCTGTACCCACCAGTACTGTACCCCAGTGTTATACAGTGACAGACCGGTACCCACCAGTACTGTACCCGTTATACAGTGTCAGACCTGTACCCACCAGTACTGTACACCAGTGTTATACAGTGACAGACCTGTACCCACCACTACTGTACCCAAGTGTTATAGTGACAGACCTGTACCCACCAGTACTGTACCCGTGTTATACAGTGACAGACCTGTACCCACCAGTACTGTACCCCAGTGTCATACAGTGACAGACCCGCACCCACCAGTACTGTACCCCAGTGTTATACAATGACAGACCTGTACCCACCAGTACTGTACCCGTTATACAGTGACAGACCTGTACCCACCAGTACTGTACCCCAGTGTTATACAGTGACAGACCAGTACCCACCAGTACTGTACCCCAGTGTTATACAATGACAGACCTGTACCCACCAGTACTGTACCCGTGTTATACAGTGACAGACCTGTACCCACCAGTACTGTACCCGTGTTATACAGTGACAGACCTGTACCCACCAGTACTGTACCCCAGTGTTATACAGCGACAGACCTGTACCCACCAGTACTGTACCCCAGTGTTATACAGCGACAGACCTGTACCCACCAGTACTGTACCCCAGTGTTATACAGTGACAGACTTGTACCCACCAGTACTGTACCCAAGTGTTATGCACTGACAGACCTGTACACACCAGTACTGTACCCCAGTGTTATACAGTGGCAGACCTGTACCCACCAGTACTGTACCCGTTATACACTGACAGACCTGTACACACCAGTACTGTACTCGTGTTATACAGCGACAGACCTGTACCCACCAGTACTGTACCCCAGTGTTAAACAGTGACAGAGCTGTGCCCACCAGTACTGTACCAGTGTTATACAGTGACAGACCTGTACCCACCAGTACTGTAACCCAGTGTTATAGTGACAGAGCTGTACCCACCAGTACTGTACCCGTGTTAAACAGTGACAGACCTGTACCCACCAGTACTGTACCCCAATGTTATACAGTGACAGACCTGTACCCACTAGTACTGTACCCCAGTGTTATACAGTGACAGACCTGTACCCACCAGTACTGTACCCCAGTGTTATACAGTGACAGACCTGTACCCACCAGTACTGTACCCCAGTGTTATAGTGACAGACCTGTACCCACCAGTACTGTACCCCAGTGTAATAGTGACAGACCTGTACCCACCAGTACTGTACCCCAGTGTTATACAGCGACAGACCTGTACCCACCAGTACTGTACCCCAGTGTTATACAGCGACAGACCTGTACCCACCAGTACTGTACCCCAGTGTTATACAGCGACAGACCTGTACCCACCAGTACTGTACCCCAGTGTTATACAGCGACAGACCTGTACCCACCAGTACTGTACCCCAGTGTTATACAGTGACAGACCTGTACCCACCAGTACTGTACCCCAGTGTTAGTGACAGACCTGTACCCACCAGTACTGTACCTGTGTTATACAGCGACAGACCTGTACCCACCAGTACTGTACCCCAGTGTTATACAGCGACAGACTTGTACCCACCAGTACTGTACCCCAGTGTTATACAGTGACAGACCTGTACCCACCAGTACTGTACCCGTGTTATACAGTGACAGACCTGTACCCACCAGTACTGTACCCCAGTGTTATACAGTGACAGACCTGTACTCACCAGTACTGTACCCGTGTTATAGTGTCAGACCTGTACCCACCAGTACTGTACACCAGTGTTATACAGTGACAGACCTGTACCCACCAGTACTGTACCCCAGTTATAGTGACAGACCTGTACCCACCAGTACTGTACCCGTGTTATAGTGACAGACCTGTACCCACCAGTACTGTACCCCAGTGTTATACAGTGACAGACCCGCACCCACCAGTACTGTACCCCAGTGTTATACAGTGACAGACCCGTACCCACCAGTACTGTACCCCAGTGTTATAGTGACAGACCCGTACCCACCAGTACTGTACCCCAGTGTTATAGTGACAGACCTGTACCCACCAGTACTGTACGCCAGTGTTATACAGTGACAGACCTGTACCCACCAGTACTGTACCCGTTATACAGTGACAGACCTGTACCCACCAGTACTGTACCCCAGTGTTATACAGTGACAGACCTGTACCCACCAGTACTGTACCCCAGTGTTATACAGTGACAGACCTGTACCCACCAGTACTGTACCCCAGTGTTATACAGTGACAGACCTGTACCCACCAGTACTGTACCCCAGTGTTATACAGCGACAGACCTGTACCCACCAGTACTGTACCCCAGTGTTATACAGCGACAGACCTGTACCCACCAGTACTGTACCCCAGTGTTATACAGCGACAGACCTGTACCCACCAGTACTGTACCCCAGTGTTATACAGTGACAGAGCTGTACCCACCAGTACTGTACCCGTGTTATAGTGACAGACCTGTACCCACCAGTACTGTACCCCAGTGTTATACAGTGACAGACCTGTACCCACCAGTACTGTACCCGTGTTATACAGTGACAGACCTGTACCCACCAGTACTGTACCCCAGTGTTATACAGTGACTGTACCCCAGTGTTATACAGTGACAGACCTGTACCCACCAGCACTGTACCCCAGTGTTATACAGTGACAGACCTGTACCCACCAGTACTGTACCCCAGTGTTATACAGTGACAGACCTGTACCCACCAGTACTGTACCCCAGTGTTATACAGTGACAGACCTGTACCCACCAGTACTGTACCCCAGTGTTATACAGTGACAGACCTGTACCCACCAGTACTGTACCCCAGTGTTATACAGTGACAGACTTGTACCCAGCAGCCATACATGTGCAGCTTTGTGATATTCACACCTCCTTGTTTTACATTTCATTAAAGTCTCAGTGGAGACAGCGGAGGTATGGAGTTAATGGCTCTCAATTTCCCGTCTACCTGCGGTGCTGTAATGCCAGCGAATGCTCACCTGGCCTGGGCTCTGGTCATTCACCACGTTGATTCGCATTCCCAAGGGATGAGACAGCACAGGAGCAACAGGTTTTTTCTGTGAATGTGAAATGAAAACACTCCAGTTATTACGTTAAGTACAGCAGCAGCTTTGTGCAGCCGACCAGAGGCACAGCACAAGCTGGAGAAATTGAAGAAAGACTTGCATTTCTATAGCGCCTTTCACGACCTCATGAAATCCCAAAGCGCTTTACAGCCAATTAAATACTTTTGAAGTGTAGTCACTGTTGTAATGTTAGGAGAAGCGACAGCGAATTTGCGCACATAAGATCCCACAAACAGCAATGATGATCTGTTTTGGTGATGTTGGTTGAGGGATAAATGTTGACCAGGACACCGGGGAGAACTCCCCTGCTGTTTGAAATAGTGCCACGGGATCTTTTATGCCCATCTGAGGGGGCAAAGCAGGTCTCAGTTTAATGTCTCATCCAAACGACATCACCTCCGACAGTGCAGCACTCCCTCAGCACTGCACTGGGAGTATCAACCTAGTTTATGTGCTCAGGTCTACGGAGTGGGACTTGAACCCAGGACCTGCTGACTCAGGGGCGAGGGTGCTACCCACTGACCCACAGCTGGCACCCGACACCCACACTGACTGATTTACACTGGTGCCCAGCAACAGTCCTGCCTGTATAAGGGACCGGCCCCAGTGTAAGGCATGCCCCAGTTGATCAGGTTGAAAACCCCACTTTGTACAGGAAACTTTCCGATATCCGGCACTGACGGGACCGAGCTGGTGCCGTACCATCAAAACTGCCGTACAAACCAGCGCTAATGTTAAAACATATGGAGCTTTGTGCTTCAAAACAGTCGGCCGCAGCTTAAAAGCGTCTCTGTAGCTAAGCAACAGCTTCAGCTAGACCTTGCAGAGCCTGACTGGGGAAAAAAAAAAGCAATGAGAAGTAAAAAAAACCTTATAGGAAACGGCTCCTGAATTTTGCTGGTAGATAGAGCTTTCCGGACATTTAACCTCTGGTTAAAGGAAAGTTTCCTGTATGGAGTTGTCCCGTCACAACCACCCATAAAATCACAAGTACAGCAACTGTGTGAGCAATGCAGGCTCGAAGGGCCAAATGGCCGACTCCAGCTCCTAGTTCTTATGTTGAAACTGTACCAAAGCTCATGTCCGTATACCCCTCCTCTCAGTGCTGTGATTACATGTTCTCATAACCCCCCCCCCACAAACCCCGGTCCAGTTTCCCCACTAAATCTCTATCCACAGATGGACACAGGAGGCTCACAACCATCTGGGGCCTGGAGGGAAGCAAAGGCTACTCAAGGGGCTGCTCTTCCAAGTCCCCTCCTTTCCTAAAGGTGTTGCCCCAAGCTGGGGTACAGTTCCCTGGGTGTTAGGGGCCTTCCAAGTCCACCCCATGTGGCCGTTTGGAACATAGGAACAGGAGGAGGCCATTTAGCCCCTCGAGCCCGTTCTGCCATCAATGCGATCCTGGCTGATCTGTGCTCTAACTCCATATCCCCGCCTTTGCCCCATATCCCAATACCTTTGGTTAACAAAAATCTATTAATCTCAGGTTTAAAATTAATAACTGATCTAGCATTAATTGCCATTTGCAGAAGAGAGTTCCAAACTTCTTCTACCCTTTGTGTGTAGAAGTGTTTCCGAACTTCACTCCGGAAAGGTCTGGCTCTAATTTTTAGACTCTGCCCCCAGTCCTAGACTCCCCAACCAGCGGAAATAGTCTCTCTCTATCGACCCCATCAGTTCCCCTTAATATCCTGAAAACTTCAATCAATCACCCCTTAACCTTCTAAATTCCAGGGAATACAACCCTAGTTTGTGTAATCTCTCCTCATAATTTAACCCTTGAAGTCCGGGTATCTTTCTGGTAAACCTACGCTGCACTCCCTCCAAGGCCAATATATCCTTCCTAAGGTGTGGTGCCCAGAACTGCTCACAGTGCTCCAGGTGTGGTCTAACCAGGGCTTTGTACAGCTGCAGCATAACTTCTACCCCCTTGTATTCTAGTCCTCCAGATATAAAGGCCAGCATCCCATTAGCCTTTAAAAAAAATCATTTTCTGTACCTATCCAGGACATTTTAAAGATCTATGTACAAAGGCGCCCAAGTCTCTTTGGACCTCCACTGTTTCTAGCTTTTAGAAAGTACTCTGTTCTATCCTTTTTTGGTCCAAAGTGGATGACCTCCCACTTGCCTACACTATCATTTGTCACAGTATTAATATCGCTTTGTTCTAGTGGAGTGAAGGTGCAATTTTCCAACCTAAAGGAAGGGTTTCTGAATCGAGAGAACTTTGGAAGATCACAGTTAGGGCGTCTGCAATGTTCTCACCGACTTCCCTTAAAACCCTGGGATGGAAACCATCTGGTCCTGGGGATTTGTCACTCGTGCCACTATTTTCTTTATTACTGTTAATTTGCTTACGTTAACTTTGGCCAGTCCCTGTCCCCGATTCAATATTGGTTTCTTTGGGATGTCCGGCATGCGATCCATGCCAACCTGTTGCACCAAATTAGAATGGAGGGGCAGCTGCGACCCGTAGCCTGCAATTCGTGCGCCACGTGGAAACTTCAGGACGCTTCGTGTGCCCCGGAGGCCCATGTTTGCAGCAAGTGCTCAAACTCGCGCTCAGGATTTCTGAGCTTGCGGGGCAGTTGGATTCACTGGAGGGCAATACGGGTGGCTGACTGTTTCCCTGATTGCAGGTTCTAAGTGGCGGTCACCCCACAGCCAGATAGAGTTCAGAATGGCAAGTGGGTGGCCACGCGGAAAGGTGGGAAGAGACAGGCAATGCAGGACTCCATTTGGAGCGTGGCACTCTCAAACTGATATTCAGCACTGAATACCAGTGAGGGTGACGACCCCTCGAAGGAGCGCAGTCCCGAGCCTGGCACTGTGAGGCAAAGGACTGCACAGGAGGGGTACAGCAAAGTGCAGGAATCCAGTAGTAATCGGGGATTCGATAGCCAGGGGACAGATGAGGAGTTCTGCTACCGTCGACGTGAGACCCATACGGTATCTTGCCTCCCTGGTGCCAGGGTAAGGGACATCACGGAGAGGGTGCAGAACATTTGGCGGGGGGGGGGGGGGGGGGGGGGAAGACCCAGAGGTTGTGGTCCATGTCGGAACCAACAATATAGGGAGGACAAGGGTTGAGGTCCAGCAGTCAAGAGTTTAAGGAGCTAGGGAGGAAGTTAAAAAGCAGGACCTCAATGGTAGTAATGTCTGGATTACTCCCAGTGCCACGCTCTAGTGAGAGTAGAAATACGAGGGTATGGCAGGTTAATGTGTGGCTACAGACGTGGCGCAGGAGGGTGTGTTGAGAATTTTCTTGATCATTATGTTTCCTGCCCAATGAAGGAGGCGGCATTGCTGGATCTAGTCCTGGGGAATGAAGTGGATCAAGTGGAGAATGTCGCAGTCAGGGACCATCTTGGGAATAGTGATCATAAGGTTTAGATTAGTTATGGAGAAGGACAAGGAGAAATCTAGAATAAAACTGGAGGAGGTCTAATTTCAGCGAATTAAGGAGGGATTTGGCCCGGGTAAATTGGAGTCAAAGACTGGCAGGCAGAAATATAATGGAGCAATGGGCAGCCTTTAAAGAGGAGATGGTTCGGGTACAGTCGAGGTACATTCCTACAAGGGGGAAATGGAGGGCAGCCAAAGCCAGAGCTCCCTGGGTGAAGGAGTTAGAGGGTAGGATGAAGCAGAAAAAGGGGACGTATGACAGATGTCAGCTTGATAATACAAGGGAGAATCAGGCTGATTATAAAACATACAGAGGAGAAGTGAAAAAGGAAATAAGAGGGACAAAGAGACAGTACAAGACTAGATTGGCGGCTAACATAAAAAGGAATCCAAAGGTCTTCTATAGGCATATTAACAGTAAAAAGGTTGTCAGAGGAGCGGTGGGGCCGATTAGGGACCAAAATGGAGATCTACTGGTGGAGGCAGAGGGCTGAGGTACTAATTGAGTACTTTGCATCGATGTTTACCAAGCAAGAGGACTTTGCCAAAGCTATGGTAAACAAGGAGGTTAAAGTAGATAAAGCAGAAGTACAGTATTAGAAAGTCTGGCAGTACTTAAAGTAGATGAGTCACCCAGTCCGGGTGCATCCTAGGTTGCTGAGGGGAGCAAGGGTAGAAATTGCAGAGGGGCTGGCTCCCCCTCATATTTTTTTGGGTGTGCGGCCCCTTTAACGCGGGAAACGCGCAGGACTGGCCGGGAGCTGTGCGGCCGCGCAGTTTCGAGGGAACATTGGTACTGGCCACAATCTTCCAATCCTCTGTAGATACAGGGGTGGTGTCAAAGGACTGGAGAATTGCAAATGTTACATCCCTGTTCACAAAGGGGAGAAGGACAAACCTGGCAATGACACGCTAGCCAGTTTAACGTCGGCGGTGGGGAAGCTTTAGAAACAATAATCTGGAAGAAAATTAACAGCCACTTGGCCAAGCATGGATAATAAAGGATTTCGAAAGGGCAAATCGTGTTTGACCTGCATGATTGAGTTGTTTGAGGAGGTAACGGAGAGGGTGGGTGAGGGCAGTGCAGTTGATGTTGTGCACATGGACTTTCAAAAGGCGTTTGAGAAAGTGCCACATATTGGGCTTGTTAGCAAAGTTACAGCCCCTGGGATCATGGATACAACATTGGCCAAGGGGCAGAAAGCAGCGCGTTGTGGTGAGCGGCTGTTTCTCAGACTGGAGGGAGGTATACGCTGGTGTTTCCCAGGGCTCAGTCCTTGCACCACTGCTGTTTTTGATAGATGTTAATGACTTGGACTTGGGGGTACAGGGCACAATTTCAAAAGTTGCAGGTGACACGAAACCTAGAAGTGTTGTAAACAGTGAGGAGGATAGTAATAGACTTCAAGAGGACACAGCCAGGCTGGTGGAATGGGCGGACACGTGGCCGATGAGATTCAATGCAGAGAAGTGTGAGGCGAGACATTTTGGGAGGAAGCGTGAGGCGATACATTTTGGGAGGAAGAGTGAGGCGATACATTTTGGGAGGAAGTGTGAGGCGAGACATTTTGGGAGGAAGGGTGAGGCGAGACATTTTGGGAGGAGTGAGGCGAGACATTTTGGGAGGAAGCGTGAGGCGAGACATTTTGGGAGGAAGCGTGAGGCGAGACATTTTGGGAGGAGTGAGGCGAGACATTTTGGGAGGAAGCGTGAGGCAAGACATTTTGGGAGGAGTGAGGCGAGACATTTCGGGAGGAGTGAGGCGAGACATTTTGGGAGGAAGAGTGAGGCGAGACATTTTGGGAGGAAGCGTGAGGCGAGACATTTTGGGAGGAAGCGTGAGGCGATACATTTTGGGAGGAAGCGTGAGGCGAGACATTTTGGGAGGAGTGAGGTGATACATTTTGGGAGGAAGTGTGAGGCGAGACATTTTGGGAGGAAGCGTGAGGCGAGACATTTTGGGAGGAGTGAGGCGAGACATTTTGGGAGGAAGTGTGAGGCGAGGCATTTTGGGAGGAGTGAGGCGAGACATTTTGGGAGGAGTGAGGCGAGACATTTTGGGAGGAAGCGTGAGGCGAGACATTTTGGGAGGAAGTGTGAGGCGATACATTTTGGGAGGAAGAGTGAGGCGAGACATTTTGGGAGGAAGCGTGAGGCGAGACATTTTGGGAGGAAGTGTGAGGCGATACATTTTGGGAGGAAGAGTGAGGCGAGACATTTTGGGAGGAAGTGTGAGGCGATACATTTTGGGAGGAAGAGTGAGGCGAGACATTTTGGGAGGAAGAGTGAGGCGATACATTTTGGGAGGAAGCGTGAGGCGATACATTTTGGGAGGAAGTGTGAGGCGAGACATTTTGGGAGGAAGTGTGAGGCGAGACATTTTGGGAGGAAGCGTGAGGCGAGACATTTTGGGAGGAAGCGTGAGGCGAGACATTTTGGGAGGAAGTGTGAGGCGAGACATTTTGGGAGGAAGCGTGAGGCGAGACATTTTGGGAGGAAGCATGAGGCGAGACATTTTGGGAGGAAGTGTGAGGCGAGACATTTTGGGAGGAAGTGTGAGGCGAGACATTTTGGGAGGAAGCGTGAGGCGAGTCATTTTGGGAGGAAGTGTGAGGCGAGACATTTTGGGAGGAAGCATGAGGCGAGACATTTTGGGAGGAAGCGTGAGGCGAGACATTTTGGGAGGAAGCGTGAGGCGAGACATTTTGGGAGGAAGTGTGAGGCGAGACATTTTGGGAGGAAGTGTGAGGCGAGACATTTTGGGAGGAAGCGTGAGGCGAGACATTTTGGGAGGAAGCGTGAGGCGAGACAGTTTGGGAGGAAGTGTGAGGCGAGACATTTTGGGAGGAAGCGTGAGGCGAGACATTTTGGGAGGAAGCGTGAGGCGAGACATTTTGGGAGGAAGCGTGAGGCGAGACATTTTGGGAGGAAGCGTGAGGCGAGACATTTTGGGAGGAAGCGTGAGGCGAGACAAGACAAGCTCAATGGTACAGTTTTAAAGGGGGTGCAGAGAGAGCGACCTGGGCTTTTTAAACATTTTTATTTATTCATTCCTGGGATGTGGGCGTCGCTGACAGGCCAGCATTTATTGCCTGTCCCCAATCGCCCTCCTCGAGAAGGTGGTGGTGAGCCGCCGCC
Organism: Somniosus microcephalus; assembly: GCF_052327205.1. Taxonomy (NCBI): domain Eukaryota; kingdom Metazoa; phylum Chordata; class Chondrichthyes; order Squaliformes; family Somniosidae; genus Somniosus; species Somniosus microcephalus. The sequence continues at coordinate 8,617,236 of NC_141014.1, read as the reverse complement.
TTTTGAACAAAGTCAGTGAAAAAAGACTTGCATTTATATAGCACCTTTCACGACCACCAGACGTCGCAAAGCGCTTTACAGCCAATGAAGCACTTTTGGAGTGTAGTCACTGTTGTGATGCGGCAGCCAATTTGCGCACAGCAAGCTCCCACAAAGAACAATGTGATAATGATCAGATAATGTTTTTGTTTTGTTGATTGAGGGATAAATATTGTCCAGGACACCGGGGAGAACTCCCCCTGCTCTTCCTCGAAATAGTGCCATGGGATCTTTTCCGTCCACCTGAGAGAGCAGGTGGGGCCTCAGTTTAACGTCTCATCTGAAAGACGGCACTTCCGACAGTGCAGCACTCCCTCAGTACTGCACTGGAAGTGTCAGCCTAGCTTTTTGTGCTCAAGTCCCTGGAGTGGGACTTGAACCCACAACCTTCTGACTCAGAGGCGAGGGTGCTGCCCACTGAGCCACAGCCGACACTGGGGTGAAAGTATTCCCACAGTGCTATTAGGGAAGGAGTTCCAGGATTTTGACCCAGTGTCTGTGAAGGAACGGCGATATATTTCCAAATCAGGATGGCGTGACTTGGGAGGGGAACTTGGAGGTGGTGGTGTTCCCATGCGCCTGCTGCCCTTGTCCTGCTAGGTGGTAGAGGCCGTGGGTTTGGGAGGGGCTGTCGAAAATCTTTGAAGGTGGCAGGACAAGTTAACAAAGCAGTTAGGGGTCCTGGGCTTTATAAATAGAGGCAGAGTACAAAAGCCAGGAAGTTATGCTGAACTTATATGAAACACTAGTTCAGCCCCAGCTGGAGTACTACAACCAATTCTGGGCCCCACACTTTAGGAAGGATGTGAAGGCGTTGGAGAGGGTACAGAAGAGATTTACGAGAATGGTTCCAGGGCTGAGGGATTACAGTTACGTGGATAGACTGGAGAAGCTGGGGTTGTTGTCCTTAGAGCAGAGAAGGCTAAGAGGAGAATTGATGGAGGTGTTTAAAATCATGTAGGGTTTAGATCGAGTAAATAAAGAGAAACTGTTTCCAATGGCTGAAGGGTCGATAACCAGAGGGCCCAGATTGAAGGTGATTGACAAACGAACCAGAGGCGACAGGAGGAAAACCGATTTTATGTAACGAGTGGCGAGGATTTAGAACGCATTGCCTTCAAAAGGGAATTAGATAAATACTTGGAGAAAAAATGCAGGGATATGGGGGAAGAGCTGGGAGTGGGACTAACTGGATTGCTCTTCGAAAGAGCCAGCCCAGACTCGATGGGCCGAATGGCCTCCTTCTGTGCTGTACTGTCCTGTGATTCTATGATTACGCCAACCTGTTGCACCATAACTGCCACCTAATTTCTTGCCCCCTCTCCACAGCCCCATAACCCTTCCCTCTCCCTTTCAAACACCCGAATTTCCTCTGGCCCTCGAGAGCCGTGCACCCCACAGCCTCCTCCCTGGGTGAAGAAATCTTTAACTGGCTTAGTTCAAATTCTAAGACTCCGTCCCCTTGTTCTGGATTTCCTTACGCAAGGTGAGGGTTGTTCCATATCCACCCTGTCAAACCCGATCACAATCAGCTTTCAACCTAATCATCTCCAGGGATCAGCCAATCTCCACCACTTACAATGTCCGTGTGCGATTTGCTTCTCTCCATCTCGATTGACTGTACCTCCCAGCTTAGCAAACTTGAATATGCCCCCTCTATGGTGAATTCCAGGTCATTTATATGTAAGTGAAGCATAGAAACATAGAAGATAGGAGCAGGAGTAGGCCATTCGGCCCCTCGAGCCTGCTCCGCCATTCAATGCGATCATGGCTGATCATCCAAATTCAGTACCCTGTCCCTGCTTTCTCCCCATATCCCTTGATCCCTTTAGCCTTAAGAAATATATCCAACTCCTTCCTGAATATATTTAATGAACTGGCCTCCACCGCCCTCTGTGGCAGAGAATTCCACAGGTTCACCACTCTCTGGGTGAAGAAATTCCTCCTCATCTCAGTCCAAAATGGCTTACCCCTTATCCTTAGACTGTGACCCCTGGTTCTGGACTCCCCGACCATCGGGAACATCCTTCCTGCATCTAGTCTGTCCAGGCCTGACAGAATTTTATAGGTTTCGATGAGATCCCCTCTCAATCTTCTAAACTCCAGTGAGTATAAGCCCAATCGACACAATCTCTCCTCATACGTCATTCCTGCCATCCCAGGTATCAGCCTGGTGAATCTTCGCTGCACTCCTTCCATGGCAAGAACATCCTTCCTCAGGTAAGGCGACCAAAACTGCACACAATACTCAAGGTGCGGTCTCACCAAGGCCCTGTACAACTGTAGCAAGACATCCTTGTTCCTGTACTCGAACCCTCTCGCTACGAAGGCCAACATACCATTTGCCTTCTTAACCGCCTGCTGCAGCACTGAGGAACCATGTCAAATTGCATGGTATTATTCACCCACTGGCCCTCCTCTCTCCATGACTCTATAACACAGATCTCTACCGGTTGACATGGCCTACCGCTCACTAAACATGCCCGCTCTCCCAAATCAACTTACACTTTACAATTGCACACTTACTCTGCCCTTGGCAGCGGACTCGACCAATTTTCCAATTACTGTGGTTAAAGTCTCTGGTCAGTAGTTACTTGGTTTGTTCGGTTGGGTCATGTTTGCTCCCTTCTAACCCCCGATATTACCCCCAAATCAAGACGCTTGCTGCAAGATTCTAATGACTGCACCCCCAGTTTCTCCTTCAGCCTCTAGAGATCTACCTCGCTGTGTATATTGTTCGACCAGCGCCACAGACAGCGGGCACTCCGGTGATACCAGCCCCACAGACAGCGGGCACTCCGGTGATACCAGCCCCACAGACACCGGGCACTCCGGTGATACCAGCGCCACAGACAGCGGGCACTCCGGTGATACCAGCCCCAGACAGCGGGCACTCCGGTGATACCAGGGCCACAGTCATAGAATCATAGAATGGTTGCAGCACGGAAGGCGGCCATTTGACCTGTCAAACCCGTGCCGACTCTCAGCTAGTCCCACTCCCCCGCCCTTTCCCCGGAGCCCTGCAAATGTTTTTCCTTCAGATTCTTATCCAACTCCCTTTTGAAAGATAAGATTGAGTCTGCCTCCACCCCCCTTTCAGGCAGTGCATTCTGGATCTTAACCACTGGCTGTGTAAAAAAGTTTTTTCTTACGTCACCTTTGGTTCTTTTATCAATCACCTTAAATCTGTGTCCTCTGGTTCTCGACCCTTCTGCCAATGGAAACAGTTTCTCTCTATCTACTCTGTCTAGACCCCTCATGATTTTGAACACCTCTATCAAATCTCCTCTCAACCTTCTCTGCTCCAAGGAGAACAACCCCAGCTTCTCCAGTCTATGCACGTAACTGAAGTCTCTCGTCCCTGGAACCATTCTCGTAAATCTTTCCTGCACCCTCTCTAAGGCCTTCACATCCTTCTTAAAGTACGGTGCCCAGAACTGGACACAATACTCCAGTTGAGGCTGAAGCAGTGTTTCAGCCTCAACTGCGGACCTGCGAGGGAGCAGTGAGCAGCTGAGGAGTTTAAAACTGGCGGCAGTTGAAAAGCGGCGGCTGATTCAGCGAACGAGGCCTGACCAATTCAGCAGCAGGGGAGAGAGGTAAAAAGTAATCCAAGTGTGACGTCACCAGGAAGCAGGTAAGTGATTGGTTGGTGAGTATTTCTTTCTTTCTCCTTTACATTACAAGCTTAAATTCTGCGGTTTATATTTTCTTGGGTCTCTGTGGTGTAGTGGGGACAGTTGGTAAATAAGCGCCCTAGAGTATATCTTTAACTGGTGGTATTGAATTAATTTAAATTAATTAAAGGGGTAAGTCATGCCAGGAGAGCCCAGCCCCGTGTTATGCTCCTCTTGCTCTATGTGGGAATTCAGGGACGCTGCCAGTGTCCCCGACGACCACGTGCCAGAAATGCATCCAGCTGCAGCTACTAACGGGCCGTATGGAGGCGCTGGAGCTGCGGTTGGATGAGTTGTGGAGCATTCACGATGCTGAGAGGGTTGTGGATTACACGTTTGATGAGTTGGTCACGCCGCAGGGTAGGGCTGCACAAGCAGAAGGGAAATGGGTGACCACCAGGTGGAGCAATAGAAGCAGGCAGGTAGTGCAGGGGACCCCTGTGGCCATCCCCCTTTCAAACAGGTATACCAATTTGGATACTGTTGAGGGGGATGACTCACGAGGGGAAGGCAGCAACAGCCAACTTCCTGGCACCAGGGGTGCTTCTGCTGCTCAGGAAGGGAGGAAAAAGAGTGGGAGAGCAATCGTGGTAGGGGATTCTATCGTAAGGGGAACAGATAGGCGTTTCTGTGGCCGTAGGCGTGACTCCAGGATGGTTTGTTGCCTCCCTGGTGCCAGGGTCAAGGATGTCACTGAACCGCTGCAGGGCATCTTGAAGGGGGAAGGTGAACAGGCAGAAGTCGTGGTTCACATTGGGACCAACGACATAGGTAGGAAGAGGGATGAGGTCCTGCAGCAAGAATTTAGGGAGCTAGGTAGCAGATTAAAGAGTAGGACCTCAAAGGTTGTAATTTCTGGATTACTCCCGGTGCCACGTGCTAGTGAGTATAGGAATAGGAGGATAGAGCAGATGAATGCGTGGCTAATGAGTTGGTGCAGGAGGGCTTTAGTTTCCTGGATCACTGGGCCTGCTTCTGGGGAAGGTGGGACTTGTACAAGTCGGACGGGTTACACCTGAACCAGAGCGGGACAAATATCCTTGCGGGGAGGTTTGCTAGCACTGTTCGGGGGGGTTTAAACTAAAATGGCAGGGGGTTGGGAACCTGAGCAGGGAGACAGAGGAAAGGAAAACAGGGATAAAAGCAAAAGATAGGAAGGAGAAAAACAAAAGTGGCAGCCAGAGAAATCAACGGTTTAAATCAAACGTGGCCACAGTAAATAATAATTCTAATAGGTCTAAGAGCGTTAAAAAAACAAGCCTGAAGGCTTTGTGTCTTAATGCGAGGAGCATTTGTAATAAGGTGGATGATTTGCCTGCGCAAATAGAGGTAAACGAATATGATTTGGTTGGGATTACGGAAACATGGCTCAAGGATGGCCAAAGACTGGGAACTCAACATCCAGGGGTATTCGATATTCAGGAAAGATAGGCAAAAAGGAAAGGGAGGTGGGGTAGCATTACTGGTTAAAGAGATTAATACAATTGTAATGAAGGATATTAGCTCTGATGATGTGGAATCTGTTTATGCTAATATTTATTTATTAATATTTATGCTAATATATATGTACAAATGTATGTTGAAATGTTTAAGTGTCCTAATCCAAATTGTACACTCTCGGGAGCCGCAAGCCTACATTTCGTTGTACTGCACTTGTGCACTAACAATGACAATAAAAGTTGATTTGATTTGATTTGATTTGATTTGATTTGGTATGGGTAGAATTGAGAAATACTAAGGGGAAAAAAACATTAGTGGGAGTGGTTTATAGACCTCCAAACAGTAAGGCGGAGGTTGGGGATGGCATTAAAAAGGGAAATTAAAGAAGCGTGCAATAAGGGCACAGCAGTCATCATGGGTGACTTTAATCTACATATAGATTGGGCCAACCAAATTAGTAACAATACTGTGGAGGAGGAATTCCTGGAGTGTTTATGGGATGGTTTCCTGGACCAATATGTCAAGGAACCAACCAGAGATCAGGTCATCTTAGACTGGGTATTATGTAACGAGAAAGGATTAATTAGCAATCTTGTTGTACGAGGCCCCTTGGGTCGGAGCGATCATAATATGATCGAATTCTTCATTAAGATGGAGAATGAAGTAGTTGACTCAGAGACAGGGGTCCTCAATTTAAATAAAGGAAACTACGATGGTCTGAGGAGCGAGTTGGGTAGAATTGATTGGGGAATGGCACTCAAAGGGTTGACGGTGGATAGGCAATGGCAAACATTCAAAGACCGAATGGATGAGCTACAGAGTTTGTTCATCCCAATTTGGCATAAAAATAAAACAAAAAAGGTGACTCAACCGTGGCTAACAAGGGAAATTAGGGATAGCATAAGATCCAAGGAGAGGACATATAAATTGGCTAGAAAAAGCAATAATCCTGAGGATTGGGAGTTTAGGTTTCAACAAAGGAGGACAAAGGGATTAATTAAGAAAGGGAAAATAGAATGAGAGTAAGCTAGCAGGGGACATAAAAACTGACTGTAAAAGCTTTTATAGGTATGTGAAGAGAAAAAGATTGGTGAAGTCAAGCGTAGGTCCCTTACAGTCAGAATCAGGGGAATTTATAATGGGAAACAAGGAAATGGCAGACCAACTAAATATATACTTTGGTTCTGTCTTCACAAAGGAGGACACAAATAACCTCCCAGAGATGCCAGAGAACATAGGGTCTAATGAGAGGGAGGAACTGAAAGAAATCAGTATTTGTAGGGAAATGGTGTTAGGAAAATTGATGGGACTGAAGGCCGATAAATCCCCAGGGCCTGATGGTCTACATCCCAGGGTACTTAAGGAAGTGGCCCTAGAGATAGATGCATTGCTGGTCATCTTCCAGAACTCGATAGACTCTGGAACAGTACCCATGGATTGGAGGGTAGCTAATGTTACCCCACTATTCAAAAAAGGTGGTAGAGAAAAAGCGGGGAATTATAGACCGGTAAGGCTGACATCGGTAGTGGGGAAAATGCTAGAGTCTATTATAAAAGATGTAATAGCAGAGCACTTGGAAAGCAGTGACAGGATCAGACAAAGTCAACATGGATTTACAAAAGGTAAATCATGTTTGACTAATCTACTGGAATTTTTTGAGGATGTAACTGGTAAAATAGATAAGGGAGAACCAGTGGATGTGGTGTATTTGGACGTCCAGAAGGCTTTCGATAAGGTCCCACATAAGAGATTAGCGTGCAAAATTAAGGCACATGGGATTGGGGGCAAGGTATTGACTTGGATAGAGAACTGGTTGGCGGACAGAAAGCAAAGAGTTGGTGTAGTGTATGTACCTTTAAGAGCCCGTGTACTGTAATACCGGTAGTGACCACTCGGGTATATAAGCCTGTATAGCGTCTTGTATCTTTTAGTTCACCTCCAGACTTTGTTCAGTAAACACCTGTTAAACCAACTCCTGCATTCGAATGTGGCGACGAATTGGAAATGGACTTACCTGCAATTTGGCAGCACCTCAAGGAGATCGATTCCTCAGACGAAGGTCGAAGAAAAAAAAACTGAGTTCACCAGCTAGCCGGGCTGGTGGCAGGTACTGCACTAATCCTTCCTGGGCGGCAGGCTGGGGCTCGATCGGGTGGCTCTGCAGCGGGGCCGAGCAGCGAGGCTTTCAGTGTGGCTGTATCATACGGGCTGTTACGAAACTTAATCACTCCAGCCAAACCGATGGACAAGAATTTTAAGGAGATTGTTGATGCCCTACAGGAGCACTTAAACCCAACACCGCTGTGGTCTCCTAAGTGAAGGAACACAGAAAAGGCTACTTTCTGAGAAAGATTTGACACTGGACAAGGCTTTCAGTGTGGCTGTATCATACAAAGCAGCAGCAAGAGGAGCTGCAGAGATACAGCAAAAGCCACAGGACTTCGGCACCCATGAAATGACACGGGGTCCCTGTTGTATACAACGGCAAGGAAATACAGAAGTTGTATTTACACGTTCTGCAAGATTGTGGTCCACCGCTGTTGGAACGTGAATGGATCAGGAAGATACGTTTAGACTGGCACTCCATTCAGGCAGTGACGGTGACCAGTAAGAAAAAAAATGATGACGTCATACCTGAACGATTAAAAGACATCTTGGCCAACGCCAAAGAAGTGTTTCAACAGGAAATAGGAACCTTGAAAGGCGTCACCACCTCAATAAAAGTAGAAGATGCGGCAATTCCCAAGTTTTTTAAGGCAAGGCCGGTGCCATACGCAATTCGTCCAGCAGTCGAGGCAGAGCTGGAGAATTTGGAAAAGGCAGACGTGTTATCCAAGGTAGATTGGAGCGAGTGGGCAACACCCATCGTCCCGGTCATGAAGAAAACGTTGAATAATGATAAATCTGAAGAACAGAGAAAAATTTGCATCTGTGGGGACTTCAAGGTGACTGTAAAGCCGGTCCTTCACACGGTACAGTATCCTCTTCAGAGGATAGAAGATATTTTCGCCTCACTATCCGGAGGGAAACGTTTCACCAAAATTGACTTGGCACAGGCATATCTACAGATGGAGGTTGAGGAGGCCTCTAAAAAGTATCTCACGATAAATACACACAAAGGCCTGTACCAGTACAATCGACTGGTTTTCGGAGTAGCATCAGCTCCAGCTATCTGGCAAAGAGCTATGGAGCAAGTCCTGCAAGGGATTCCGGGGACTCAATGCTACCCAGACGACATCCTTGTAACAGGAGAAAACGACAACGAGCACCTTGCCAATTTGGAGCAGGTGCTCACTAGGCTAAGAGAACGGGGCCTACGAGCAAATCGCCCCAAGTGCGAATTTTTCCAGAAACAAATATCATATTGTGGCCATATAATTAACGAAGAAGGGTTGCATAAGTCACCTGAAAAAATTGAAGCGGTCATAAAAGCCCCAGCACCTGAAAATGTCTCACAATTAAGGTCGTTCCTGCAATTGATAAATTACTATCATAAATTTTTACCGAACTTGTCAACTGTTCTGCACCCTCTTAACGCACTGCTACAAACGGGAGTAATTTGGAAATGGAGCGAAGACTGTAAACGTGCCTTCCATAAATGCAAAGGCTTGATCACGTCCAAGGAAGTGTTGGCTCATTACAACCCATCACTACCAATCAGACTGGCGTGCGATGCATCCCCTTACGGCGTAGGAGCGGTATTATCGCATAGATTCCCTGATGGCTCGGAGCGGCCGATAGCTTTTGCGTCACGCTCATTGAACTCAGCTGAGCATAACTATGCCCAGATCGACAGGGAAGCACTCAGCCTGGTGTGGGGAGTGAAGAAATTCAACCATTACCTACACGGACAAAAATTTACCTTGTTGACTGACCATCAACCCCTCGTCTCCATATTCAACCCTAAAAAGGGCGTTCCCATTATGACAGCGCAAAGGCTACAGAGGCGGTCCCTTTTCCTAGGGGCACACCAATATGACATAGAATACAAAGGATCAAAACAGCATGGGAATGCTGATGGTTTATCGCGCCTACCGTTGCCAATGGTAGAAGAGGCACCTACAGTGGAGATGTTCCACTCAACCATAGTGGAATGTCTACCAGTAACAAATTCTACCATTGAAAAGGAAACGAGAAATGACCCGACTCTCTCACGAGTCTACGATTTAACGGTGAAGGGATGGCCAGCACATGGCGAACCACTGTTGCCAGCATTCTCGCAAAGAAGAGAACAGCTGTCAGTGTGCCGAGGAACCTTGATGTGTGGATCCAGAGTGGTGATTCCACCCAAACTCCAGGATAAAGTGCTAAAGGAGCTTCACGAGGGGCATCTGGGTGGAGTGAAAATGAAGAACCTAGCCAGAGCGTTTGTGTGGTGGCCAGGTATCGATGGAGACATCGAAGAAATGACCAAGAGCTGTCTAGGATGCCAGAAGGTCCAAAACGCCCCACCACAAGCCCCTCTACATCCATGGGAGTGGCCCTCATCTCCATGGCAAAGGGTACATATCGACTTTGCTGGTCCATTTATGGACTCAATGTTCTTAATCGCGGTTGATGCACACTCCAAGTGGCCGGAGGTAATAAAGATGTCCTCCACCACCACGGAAAAAACCATCACAGTATTAAGGACCATATTTGCCAGGAATGGGCTGCCTGAACAGATTTGTTCTGATAATGGACCGCAATTTGTGTCCGAAGAATTCAGGAAGTTCTTAAAAAACAATGGGGTTAAGCACTACACGTCCGCCCCATACCATCCCGCCACCAATGGATTAGCTGAAAGGTTTGTCCAGACCTTCAAGAAGGCCATAAAGGGCATGGGTAATGAAGACATAAATCTACAACATAAGGTAGATAACTTCTTCTTTGCATACAGGAATGCAACACATGTGGTTACAAACCAAACTCCCGCCATGATGTTTTTCAATAGAAGACTAAGATGCCGGCTGGATTTGATCAAGCCAAACATCAGAAGGGACGTAGAGAACCGGCAATTTCAAGGCATGAATGAAAGGCCAACTAGAACCTTCCAGATAGGTGAACAAGTTTTGGCCCGGGAGTACCGTACCGAGAAACGGCAGCCTGGAACTATTTGCACACGACTAGGACCGCTGATGTATACCGTGGAAATTGGAGAAAGCATAATAAGGCGCCATGCTGACCAGATCATAGAGTCATCCGAAAAGGGACAACCTACACCACAACTCTATACGCCTAATGATGAAGCAGAGATACCCATAATATCTACCTCCGATCCGGTGATACTGGAACCAGATGAACCCGACACTGGCATTCAAGCCGAATCGACCTTGCCAAAAGAACCTACTACCCCACCGAAAACTACTACACCACCGAGGCGTTATCCGGACCGAGTCAGGAAGCCTCCAGAGAGACTGACTTATAATTGATTAACTGCAGCAAATGTGTAGATTATTGTTCTTGTAAACATGTTAATTAATGATTACTTAAAATGTTATGTACTAATTATCTAAAAGGGGAGGAATTGTAGTGTATGTACCTTTAAGAGCCCCTGTGTACTGTAATACCGGTAGTGACCACTCGGGTATATAAGCCTGTATAGCGTCTTGTATCTTTTAGTTCACCTCCAGACTTTGTTCAGTAAACACCTGTTAAACCAACTCCTGCATTCCGTGTCTCCATTAACACACGGATACAACAGTTGGAATAAACGGGTCGTTTTCCGATTGGCAGGCAGTGACTAGTGGGGTACCGGAAGGATCGGTCCTAGGACCCCAGCTGTTCACAATATATATTAATGATGATCTGGATGAGGGAATTGGATGTAATATCTCCAAATTTGCAGACGACACAAAGCTGGGTGGGAGGGTAAGCTGTGAGGAGGATGTCATGAAACTCCAGTACGATTTGGACAGGTTGGGTGATTGGGCAGAAACATGGCAAATGCACTATAATGTGGATAAATGTGAGGTTATCCACTTTGGTGGCAAAAACAGAAAGGCAGATTATTATTTGAATGGCAATAGATTGGGAGAAGGGGAAGTGCAGAGAGACCTGGGTGTTATTGTGCACCAGTCGCTGAAGGTAAGCATGCAGGTGCAGCAGGCGGTTGAGAAGGCAAATGGTATGTTGGCCTTCGTAGCAAGAGGGTTCGAGTACAAGAACAAGGATGTCTTGCTGCAGTTGTACAGGGCCTTGGTGAGACCGCACCTTGAGTATTGTGTGCAGTTTTGGTCACCTTACCTGAGGAAGGACGTTCTTGCCATGGAGGGAGTGCAGCGAAGATTCACCAGGCTGATACCTGGGACGGCAGGAATGACGTACAGGAGAGATTGTGTCGATTGGGCTTATACGCACTGGAGTTTAGAAGATTGAGAGGGGATCTCATCGAAACCTATAAAATTCTGTCAGGTCTGAACAGACTAGATGCAGAAAGGATGTTTCTGATGGCCGGGAGTCCAGAACCAGGGGTCATAGTCTAAGGATAAGGGGTAAGCCATTTAGGACTGAAATGAGGAGGAATTTCTTCACCCAGAGAGTGGTGAACCTGTGGAATTCTCTGCCACAGAGGGCAGTGGAGGCCAGTTCATTAAATATATTCAGGAAGGAGTTGGATATATTTCTTAAGGCTAAAGGGATCAAGGGGTATGGGGAGAAAGCAGGGACAGGGTACTGTATTTGGATGATCAGCCACGATCTCATTGAATGGCGGAGCAGGCTCGAAGGGCCGAATGGCCTACTCCTGCTCCTATCTTCTATGTTCTATGTTGATCATCATTTCCACACTTTTGTACTCTATACCTCTATTCATGAAGCCCAGGATCCCGTAAGCTTTTTTAACCGCTTTCTCAATCTGCCCTGCCACCTTCAACGATTTATACCCCCAGGTCTCTCTGCTCATGCACCCTCTTTAGGATTGTACCCGTTAGTTTATATTTCCTCTCCTCATTCTTTCTACCAAAATGTATCACTTCACACTTTTGTGCGTTAAATTTCATCTGCCACGTGTCCGCCCATTCCACCAGCCTGTCTATGTCTCCCTGAAGTCTATCACGCTCCTCCTCACTGTTCACTATACTTTCAGATTTTGTCTCATCTGCAAATTTTGAAATTGTACACCCACGTCCAAGTCATTAATCATATATATCAAGAAAAGCAGTGGTCCTAGTACCGACCCCTGGGGAACACCACTGTGTACCTTCCTCCAGTCCGAGAAACAACCGTTCACCACTGCTCTCTTTCCTGTCAGTTAGACAATTCTGTATCCATGCTGCCACTGTCCCTTTTATCCCATGGGCTTCAACTTTGCTGGCAAGCCTATTATGTGGCACTTTGTCAAACGCCTTTTGGAAATCCATGTACATCACGTCAACCGCATTACCCTCATCAACCCTCAATCTTCCCCACTAGCTGGTGGTCTATAGAATACACCTAGTAGTGTAATGGCCCCTCTATTATTTCTTAACTCTAGCCATATAGATTCTGTCCTTGACCCCTCCAGGACATCCTCCCTCTCTAGCACTGTAACATTCTCCTTAACCAATACTGCCATACCACCTCCTATCTTTCCTTCCCCATCTTTCCTGAACACCTTATAACCAGGAATATTTAATACCCAATCCTGCCCTTTTTTGAGCCATGTCTCAGTTATTGCCACAACATCATATTCCCATGTGGCTATTTGACCTGCAGCTCACTTACCTTGTTTACTTCGCTTCGTGCGTTCACATACATACACTGTAAACCCATCTTAGACCATCCTGTATTCTCGCTTAGTTGGACCCCACCTAATACCTTACTATTTCTTACTTTAGCGCTCTCTGCCTCTCCCAATCCTTTGAGCACTTTATTTCCCCTTTCTAATGTTACATCCTGGTGCCCATCCCCCTGCCAAATTAGTTTAAACCCTCCCCAACAGCACTAACAAACCTCCCCGCGAGGATATTGGTCCCGGCCCTGTTGAGGTGCAACCCGTCCGGCCTGTACAGGTCCCACCTCCCCCAGAACCGGTCCCAATGCTCCAGGAATCTAAAGCCCTCCCTCCTGCACCATCTCTCCAGCCACGCATTCATCTGCTCTATCCTCCTATTTCTAAACTCACTTGCAGAGATTGACTACCTTCGAGGTCCTGCTTTTTAATCTCTTTCCTAGCGCCTTAAAATCTGCCTGCAGGAGCGCATCCCTCTTTCTACCTATAATACTCCGGTAATACCAGCCGCATAATCGCCGAGCACTCCAGTAATACCAGCGGCACCGGGCACCCGTGTAAGGAATATACCACATGATAAGAGATTGATTGAAACAGTAAACTTTTTTGTGCCAAATATACCAAGGCCGCGGGTTAAAAGTTTCCACCTGTGGTACTTGGATTGTTTTGGTTATCCTGCCGCCTGTGTTGACGGTTCCTTCAGTTGGAGCAGTGGCTGCAGCCGGAACGCTTCTCCTAGCGCGCAGTCGCTCCCGTGCATCCAATACTTTTTTCACCGCCGGCCCTTTCTCATTCACATCCTGGACCTTCCTCGAATTGATCATTTCCCGTGCGTCGAGAACCTTCGCGGAGCCCCCAGTTATTTGTGAGCGCCTGTCCTTCTGTCCCAGGCGTTCTCGAGCGTCTCTCATCGTTAACCGTTGCCGAGCATCTGTGACGCCGATCTTCTGCCGCGCGTCAAAAGTCTGTTGAAAGCCGGCGATGGGCCGGCTCGTGCTCAAGTTTACAAACTGATCTCCAATCCGCGATTTAACGCCACCAACAACTGGCCTGGCACTCGGTGCCAGTCTGCAATGAAACAAGCAGCACAAGTAACAGTCCAGCAGTCAAAACAAAACTGAGCAAAGCAACCCCAGCTCTAGCAAGTCAGGTCACCACTGCTCTGGATACCTCCAGCACTGATCATTACAGGCACTGGGAGTTCAGTGAGCGCATCGCAGGTGGACGACGTTTTCACACTACCTCTGTTGCATCACCCAATAACGCTGGGGTACAAAAATTGACCGTGTGGTTGATAATGAAGAAGAAAGCTGCAGGAAGATATCTATGGACTGGTCAGGTGGGCAGAACAGTGGCAAATGGAATTCAATCCGGAGAAGTGCGAGGTAATGCATTTGGGGATGGCTAACAACACAAGGGAATACACAATAAATGGTAGGACACTGAGAAGTGTAGAGGATCAGAGGGATCTAGGAGTGCATGTCCACAGATGGCAGCAGGACAGGTAGATAAGGTGGTTAAGAAGGCATACGGGATACTTGCCTTTATTAGCCGAGGCATAGAATAGAAGAGCAGGGAAGTTATGCTTGAACTGTATAAAACTCTAGTTAGGCCACAGCTAGAGTACTGCGTGCAGTTCTGGTCACCACATCACAGGAAGGATGTGATTGCACTGGAGAGGGTGCAAAGGAGATTTACGAGGATGTTGCCAGGACTGGAGAATTTTAGCTATGAGGAAAGATTGGATAGGCTGGGGTTGTTTTCTTTGTAATAGAGGAGGCTGAGGGGAGACTTGATTGAGGTGTATAAAATCATGAGGGGTTTAGATAGAGTGGATAGGAAGGACCTATTTCCCTTAGCAGAGAGGTCAATAACCAGGGGGCACAGATTTAAAGTAATTGGTGAAAGGATTAGAGGGGATTTGAGGAGAAGTTTTTTCACCAGAGGGTGGTGGGGGTCTGGAACCCACAACCTGAAAGGGTGGTAGAGGCAGAAACATCATCACATTTAAAAAGTACTTGGATAAGCACTTGAAGTGCCGAAACCCACAGGGCTGTGGACCAAGTGCTGAAATGTGGGATGGCTCTTTTTTGGCAGGCAAAGACACGATGGGTTGAATGGCCTCCTTCTGTGCTGTAAATGTCTATAATTCTATGTTCTGGTACTGCTGGGTACAGGCCTGTCACTGTATAGTGCCGTATACAGGGTCCGGACAAAGGAGGAGTGCGGCATTCAAGGCACTGGGCCCGGGGGTGAGGGCGGTTTACAGGGCACAGGAGTGAGTGCAGTATTCAGGGCACTGAGCCCGGGGGTGAGGGCGGTATTCCGGTTCCGGGGTCCTGGGGTCAACAGGCTCTGGAGAGTGCACTAGATAGGGTCCAGGGCATACAGCATCGGGGCCCAAAGAGATTGTGGTGTACCAGGTGAGTGTGGTGTATAGGACACTGGGCCCAGGGTAAGGGCTGTATTCCGGGGGGGGTGGGGGTGAGCGGGGTATTCAGGGTCCTGGGGGGGGGGCGGTTGTTGAATGCGGTATTCAGGGTCCCGGGGTGGGGGGGGGGGGGGGTGTTGAATGCGGTATTCAGGGTCCCGGGGTGGGGGTGGGTGTTGAATGCGGTATTCAGGGTCGGGGGGGGGGGGGGGGGGGTGAATGCGGTATTCAGGGTCCTGGGGGATGAAGTGAATGCGGTATTCAGGGGTCCGGGGGAGGGGGTGAATGCGGTATTCAGGGTCGGGGGGGGGGGGGTGAATGTGGTATTCAGGGTCCTGGTCCTGGGGGATGAAGTGAATGTGGTATTCAGGGTCCTGGGGGATGAAGTGAATGCGGTATTCGGGGGTCCGGGGGGAGGGTGTATGCGGTATTCAGGGGTCCGGGGGGGGGGGGGGGTTAATGCGGTATTCAGGGTCCTGGGGGGGGGGGGGGGGATATGCGGTATTCAGGGTCCTTGGGGGGGGGGGGGGAGATGCGGTATTCAGGGTCCTGGGGGTGAATGCGGTATTCAGGGTCCGGGGGGGGGGGGGGGGGGGGTGAATGTGGTATTCAGGGTTCGGGGGGGTGAATGTGGTATTCAGGGTTCGGGGGGGGGTGAATGTGGTATTCAGGGTCCCGGGGGGGGGGGGGGGGGGTGAATGCGGTATTCAGGGTCCTTGGGGGCGGGGAATGCGGTATTCAGGGTCCCGGACGGGGAACAATAGCGAACCCTCTCCCGGGCCCCCACCCCCGCGGGAGCGACGGGGGCCAGCAGCCAATGAGAAGGCAGCGCGCTCCGCCAAGTGCCGGCGCGGGACGGGCAGCGAGCGCGGATTGAAGGGGGGGGGCAGCGAGCAGGATCGAGCCGGGGGCCCGGCCGCTCACTCCACCCCACCCCACCCTTGCTGAGGTAAGTGATTGACAAGGGCACCAACCAACCAGGGCGGCGTTTGGCCCGCCGGCCGCCAATCAGCGGGCGGGCCGACAGGTTCGGTTGCGCCGCGCGAGCCAAACTTCCGTTTTGCCAACGGGTTTGAAAACAGAGCCCGAGGCCCGGCCCGGAGCTCCAGCCCCAGCCCCAGCCCGCAGTCCCCGGCCACCCGCTCACCGGCCACCCCCTCAGCTCGCTCACCTGCCCTTAACGCGCAGCCCGCGCCTCCGAATGATGTCGTCCAGCGAGCAGTCCGCCATGGCCGAGCGAGCGAGTGGGCCGAGGGGGAGGGGCACGGCGGCCCGCGCAGGACAGGAAGTGGCGCCGGGCACACCGCACAAAAAAAAAGCGCAACCGGATCAGGATTTCGAAATCACAGCCTGGAGAGTAGGCCCAAAAACTAGCAGAGGGACACCGAGCACCACACTGACCTGGGGGGGGGACACCGAGCACCACACTGACCTGGGGGGGGGGGACACCGAGCACCACACTGACCTGGGGGGAGGGAGGGACACCGAGCACCATACTGACGTGGGGGGGGGGACACCGAGCACCACACTGACCTGGGGGGGGGGACACTGAGCACCACACTGACCTTGGGGGGGGGACACCGAGCACCACACTGACCTGGGGGGGGGGAGGGAGGGACACCGAGCACCACACTGACCTGGGGGGGGGGGGGGACACCGAGCACCACACTGACCTGGGGGGGGGGAGGGAGGGACACCGAGCACCACACTGACCTGGGGGGGGGGGGGGCACCGAGCACCACACTGACCTGGGGGGGGGGCACCGAGCACCACACTGACCTGGGGGGAGGGAGGGACACCGAGCACCACACTGACGTGGGGGGGGGGGACACCGAGCACCACACTGACCTGGGGGGGGGGACACTGAGCACCACACTGACCTTGGGGGGGGGACACCGAGCACCACACTGACCTGGGGGGGGGGGGGGGGGACACCGAGCACCACACTGACCTGGGGGGGGGGAGGGAGGGACACCGAGCACCACACTGACCTGGGGGGGGGGGGGGCACCGAGCACCACACTGACCTGGGGGGGGGGGACACCGAGCACCACACTGACCTGGGGGGAGGGAGGGACACCGAGCACCACACTGACGTGGGGGGGGGGGACACCGAGCACCACACTGACCTGGGGGGGGGGACACTGAGCACCACACTGACCTTGGGGGGGGGACACCGAGCACCACACTGACCTGGGGGGGGGGGGGGGACACCGAGCACCACACTGACCTGGGGGAGGGACACCGAGCACCACACTGACCTGGGGGGGGGGGGACACCGAGCACCACACTGACCTGGGGGTGGGGGGGGGACACCGAGCACCACAATGACCTTGGGGGGGGGGGACACCGAGCACCACACTGGCCTTGGGGGAGGGGGGGGGACACCGAGCACCACACTGACCTGGGGGAGGGAGGGAGGGGGACACCGAGCACCACACTGACCTGGGGGTGGGAGGGAGGGGGACACCGAGCACCACACTGACCTGGGGGGGGGGACACCGAGCACCACACTGGCCTTGGGGGAGGGGGGGGGACACCGAGCACCACACTGACCTGGGGGAGGGGGGGGGGACACCGAGCACCACACTGGCCTTGGGGGGGGGGGGACACCGAGCACCACACTGGCCTTGGGGGAGGGGGGGGACACCGAGCACCACACTGACCTGGGGGAGGGGGGGGGACACCGAGCACCACACTGGCCTTGGGGGGGGGGGGGACACCGAGCACCACACTGACCTGGGGGTGGGAGGGAGGGGGACACCGAGCACCACACTGACCTGGGGGTGGGGGGGAGGGGGTCACCGAGCACCACACTGACCTGGGGGAGGGGGGGGGGACACCGAGCACCACACTGACCTGGGGGAGGGGGGGGGACACCGAGCACCACACTGACCTGGGGGAGGGGGGGGACACCGAGCACCACACTGACCTGGGGGTGGGAGGGAGGGGGACACCGAGCACCACACTGACCTGGGGGTGGGGGGGAGGGGGACACCGAGCACCACACTGACCTGGGGGAGGTGGGGGGACACCGAGCACCACACTGACCTGGGGGAGGGGGGGGGACACCGAGCACCACACTGACCTGGGGGAGGGGGGGGACACCGAGCACCACACTGACCTGGGGGAGGGGGGGGGACACCGAGCACCACACTGACCTGGGGGAGGGGGGGGACACCGAGCACCACACTGACCTGGGGGAGGGGGGGGGGACACCGAGCACCACACTGACCTGGGGGAGGGGGGGGGACACCGAGCACCACACTGACCTGGGGGAGGGGGGGGACACCGAGCACCACACTGACCTGGGGGAGGGGGGGGGGACACCGAGCACCACACTGACCTGGGGGGGGGGGGGGGACACCGAGCACCACACTGACCTGGGGGAGGGGGGGGACACCGAGCACCACACTGACCTGGGGGGGGGGGAGGGGGACACCGAGCACCACACTGACCTGGGGGAGGGGGGGGGGACACCGAGCACCACACTGACCTGGGGGAGGGGGGGGACACCGAGCACCACACTGACCTGGGGGAGGGGGGGGGGACACCGAGCACCACACTGACCTGGGGGAGGGGGGGGACACCGAGCACCACACTGACCTGGGGGAGGGAGGGGACACCGAGCACCACACTGACCTGGGGGAGGGGGGGGGGACACCGAGCACCACACTGACCTGGGGGGGGGGGGGGGGGGGACACCGAGCACCACACTGACCTGGGGGAGGGGGACACCGAGCACCACACTGACCTGGGGGGGGGGGGGGACACCGAGCACCACACTGACCTGGGGGGGGGGGGGGGGACACCGAGCACCACACTGACCTGGGGGGGGGGGGGACACCGAGCACCACACTGACCTGGGGAGGGGGGGGGGACACCGAGCACCACACTGACCTGGGGGGGGGGGGGGGACACCGAGCACCACACTGACCTGGGGGAGGGGGGGGGACACCGAGCACCACACGGACCTGGGGGGGGGGGGGGACACCGAGCACCACACTGACCTGGGGGAGGGGGGGGGGACACCGAGCACCACACTGACCTGGGGGGGGGGGGGGGGACACCGAGCACCACACTGACCTGGGGGGGGGGAGGGACACCGAGCACCACACTGACCTGGGGGGGGGGGGGGGGGGGACACCGAGCACCACACTGACCTGGGGGGGGGGGGACACCGAGCACCACACTGACCTGGGGGGGGGGGGGGGACACCGAGCACCACACTGACCTGGGGGGGGGGGGGGGACACCGAGCACCACACTGACCTGGGGGGGGACACCGAGCACCACACTGACCTGGGGGGGGGGGGACACCGAGCACCACACTGACCTGGGGGGGGGGGGACACCGAGCACCACACTGACCTGGGGGGGGGGACACCGAGCACCACACTGACCTGCGGGGGGAGCAGAACCAGAGAGTCCCAGTGACAGGCTGCGCCGTTATTGAGGCCCATTAGGAACAGCAGCGGCCATTCAGCCCCTCCCTGCTCTCCCATCAATCAGATCACATCTAACCTGCACCTGCACTGTCATTGATCTGGATTTTCAAAAGGCCTTCGATAAGGTCCCCCATAATAAATGTGAGAAGTCACACAACACCAGGTTATAGTCCAACAGCTTTATTTGAAATCACAAGCTTTCGGAGCGCTGCTCCTTCGTCAGGTGAAGCTGTGTCTTTATGCATCTCTTCACTTCACCTGACAAAGGAGCAGCGCTCCGAAAGCTTGTGACTTCAAATAAAGCTGTTGGACTATAACCTGGTGTTGTGTGACTTCTCACATTTGTCCACCCCAGTCCAACTCCGGCATCTCCACATCATGGGTACCCCATAATAGACTGATGAGCAAGGTCAGAGAATGCGGAGTCAGGGGACAAGTCTTGACAAAGAGTTTGACTCGAAACATTGACTCTGTTTCTCTCTCCACGGATGTTGCCCTGGCCGGCTGAGTTTTTCCAGCATTTTCTGTTGTTATTTTGGATTTCCAGCATCCGCAGTATTTTGCTATCGTAGCAGAAGGGATAGCGGGCTGGCTTCAAGACAGAAAGCAGAGAGTAGGAGTAAAGGGTAGCTATTCAGAGTGGCAGAAGGTGGGTAGTGGTGTTCCACAAGGATCAGTGCTGGGACCACTGTTGTTAGACTTTGGAATCAAAAACACAATTCCCAAATTTGCAGATGATACCAAATTGGGGGGGACAGTCAATACTGAGGAGGACTGCAACAAATTACAGGAGGACATTCATAAACTTGCAGAACGGGCAAATAATTGGAAAATTAAGTTCAACACAGATAAATGTGAGGTATTACATTTTGGTAGGAAGAATAGGGAGGTCACTTACACAGAAACATAGAAGATAGGAGCAGGAGTAGGCCATTCGGCCTCTCGAGCCTGCTCCGCCATTCAATGAGATCATGGCTGATCATCCAAACTCAGTACCCTGCCCCTGCTTTCTCCCCATACCCCTTGATCCCTTTAGCCTTAAGAAATATATCCAACTCCTTCTTGAATATATTTAATGAATTGGCCTCTACTGCCTTCTGTGGTAGAGAATTCCACAGGTTCACCACTCTCTGGGTGAAGAAATTCCTCCTCATCTCTGTCCTAAATGGCTTACCCCTTATCCTTAGACTGTGACCCCTGGTTCTGGACTCCCCCGCCATCGGGAACATCCTTCCTGCATCTAGTCTGTCTAGTCCTGTTAGAATTTTATAGGTTTTGATGAGATCCCCTCTCATTCTTCTAAACTCCAGCGAGTACAAGCCCAATTGACCCAGTCTCTCCTCATACGTCATTCCTGCCATCCCAGGTATGGCACTTCTCACTTGGAGGGTGCCAGTCTGGGTGGGGTAGAGGAACAAAGGGTTCTAGGAGTACAAATACACAAATCACTAAAATTGCGACACAGGTTAACAAGGCCATAAAAAAGCAAACCCAAGCACTAGGGTTTATTTCTAGAGGGATAGAATTGAAAAGTAGGGAAGTTATGCTAAACCGGTATCAAGTCTTAGTTAGACCACACAGAGTATTGCGTGCAGTTCTGGTCGCCATATTATAAAAAGGATATAGAGGCATTGGAGAGGGTGCAGAGAAGATTTACAAGGATGATACCAGAAATACGAGGTGTAAGATCTTAACGATCTCTGAGTTCTTGGACAAGACACCAATAGGCAGCAGCCAGTATGTTTGAGCAATAGATCAAGATTTATTAAGCATACAGCATAATATACTTAATATTAGGTGATAGTTTTAACGAGTAGCTCACAGCCCTTGGTCTCTGGAACCTCTCGGACACAGATGACGTCGTCTTAAGTCTGTTCCTTTGTTCTCGCAGTGCGTCTGTGTGAAGTTGTTCTTTGAGTATCGAGGTTTTAACCCTTTTCTTATCAACAGTTGGTTTGGCCAGTGTCCATATATGGTCTTCAACAAAATCACCTTTTAGAATTGGTTCTAATGGTCAAAATACCATTGTCACTCAGACTAAGGTAGCATCCCGCCTTTCCAGTATTTTTCCACCAACTTTACCATGTTCAGTGTTATCTTCTTTATAGTTTTTCACCCCATTGGAATTTACTTTATCTCTTTCATTCCTAGCTTCCCTGGTACAAGGCCTTTATACCAAGGGCCCATATCAGCGCTGTTTCACTAGTCTTGAGGTATCCAAACTATCTCACTTTAATCTACCAGATAAATACCTTATCTCCATGATCTCTCTCATTTTATGTCCTTATACTAATTATTTTTTAAATTTTGTTGCAATTAGTTTTGGTAAGCGAATTCTAATTTCTACTTAGCATCATATTTTTTTTTTAGCAATTTAACCTTCACTCGCAGTCTATGGCTGTTTGTTATCAAAACTTAGTCAAAACTGCTTTTGACTGTGCAGCTACATTTTGAACAAGTCTCAGCTTTTTAGTTACCCAGGAGTAATTATGGGTAATATTATTTGGTCAATGGCTACACTTGAAGTAATACATATATGATTCTCGTCTACTAAATATCTTTAAATATCAGGCTTTTGTACAGAGGGTGTACCTATCAGGAAAGGATGAACAGGCTGGGTCTCTTTTCTCTTGAAAAATGAAGGCTGAGGGGTGACCTAATAGAGGTCTTTATAATCATGAAAGGTTTTGATAGAGTGGATACAGAGAGAATGTTTCCACTTGTGGAGAAGAGCAGAACTAGAGGCCATCAATATAAGATAGTCACCAAGAAATCCAATAGGGAATTCAGGAGAAATTTCTTTATCCAGAGAGTGGTGAGAATGTGGAACTCGCTACCACAGGGAGTGGTTGAAGCGAATAGTATAGATACATTAAAGGGGAGGCTGGACAAGCGTATGAGGGAGAAGGGAATAGAGGGTTATGCTGATAGATTTAGATGAGGAAAGACAGGAGGAGGCTCGAGTGGAGCATAAACGCCGGCATGGACTGGTTGGGCCGAATGGCCTGTTTCTGTGCCGTATATCCAATGTAATCAACGCCATTGACCCGCCTTTGCTCCATACCCAGCAAAAATCTACCGCTCTCAGTCTTGAACGCTCCAATTGACCCCCCAACATCCACAGCTTTTTCGGGGAGAGCGTTCCAGATTTCCCCCAAGTGTCAGCTGTGGCTCAGTGGGCAGCACTCTCGCCTCTGAGTCCGAAGGTTGTGGGTTCAAGTCCCACTCCAGAGACTTGAGCATATAATTTAGGTTGACACTCCAGTGCGGTGCTGAGGGAGTGCTGCACTGTCAGAGGTACCGTCGTATGGTTGAGATGTTAAACTGAGGCCCCGTCTGCTCTCTCAGGTGGACACATAGATTCCATGGCACTATTTTGAAGAAGCGCAGGGGAGTCCTCCCCGGGGGCCTGGCCAATAGTTATCCCTCAACCAACATCTGTAAAAACAGATTATCCGGTCAATGTCTCAGTGCCGTTTGTGGGAGCTTGCTGTGCGCAAATTGGCCGCCTGCATTACAACAGTGACTACACTTCATTGGCTGTAAAGTGCTTTGGGACACCTGGTGGTTGTGAAAAGCACGATAGATATGCAAGTCTTTCTTTCATAAGCGGCCTGGCTCTTTGTTCTGGACTCCCCGCACCGGGGGAAATACTTTCTCTCTATCTAACCTATCAAGTTCGTTTAACATTTTAATCATCTTGATCAGATCACCCCTTAATCTTCTATACTTAAGGGAATACAAGCCAAGGTTATGCGACCTGTCCGCAGGATATAACCCTCTAAACCGAGATATTATTCTGGTCGATCTGCGCTGCACCGCACTGCACTGCACTGAATTTGATGGGGTACAGTGTGTGTGAGGGTGGGGAGTTGGATGGGGTACAGTGTGTGTGAGGGTGGGGAGTTGGATGGGGTACAGTGTGTGTGAGGGTGGGGAGTTGGATGGGGTACAGTGTGTGTGAGGGTGGGGAGTTGGATGGGGTACAGTGTGTGTGAGGGTGGGGAGTTGGATGGGGTACAGTGTGTGTGAGGGTGGGGAGTTGGATGGGGTACAGTGTGTGTGAGGGTGGGGAGTTGGATGGGGTACAGTGTGAGTGAGGGTGGGGAGTTGGATGGGGTACAGTGTGTGTGTGAGGGTGGGGAGTTGGATGGGGTACAGTGTGTGCGAGGGTGGGGAGTTGGATGGGGTACAGTGTGTGTGTGAGGGTGGGGAGTTGGATGGGGTACAGTGTGAGTGAGGGTGGGGAGTTGGATGGGGTACAGTGTGTGTGAGGGTGGGGAGTTGGATGGAGTACAGTGTGTGTGAGGGTGGGGAGTTGGATGGGGTACAGTGTGTGTGAGGGTGGGGAGTTGGATGGGGTACAGTGTGTGAGGGTGGGGAGTTGGATGGGGTACAGTGTGTGCGCGAGGGTGGGGAGTTGGATGGGGTACAGTGTGTGTGATGGTGGGGAGTTGGATGGGGTACAGTGTGTGTGAGGGTGGGGAGTTGGATGGGGTACAGTGTGTGTGTGAGGGTGGGGAGTTGGATGGGTACAGTGTGTGTGAGGGTGGGGAGTTGGATGGGGTACAGTGTGTGTGAGGGTGGGGAGTTGGATGGGGTATAGTGTGTGTGAGGGTGGGGAGTTGGATGGGGTACAGTGTGTGTGAGCGTGGGGAGTTGGATGGGGTACAGTGTGTGTGAGGGTGGGGAGTTGGATGGGGTACAGTGTGTGTGAGGGTGGGGAGTTGGATGGGGTACAGTGTGTGTGAGAGTGGGGAGTTGGATGGGGTACAGTGTGTGTGAGGGTGGGGAGTTGGATGGGGTACAGTGTGTGAGAGGGTGGGGAGTTGGATGGGGTACAGTGTGTGTGAGGGTGGGGAGTTGGATGGGGTACAGTGTGTGTGAGGGTGGGGAGTTGGATGGGTTACAGTGTGTGTGAGGGTGGGGAATTGGATGGGGTACAGTGTGTGAGGGTGGGGAGTTGGATGGGGTACAGTGTGTGTGGGGGTGGGGAGTTGGATGGGTTACAGTGTGTGTGAGGGTGGGGAGTTGGATGGGGTACAGTGTGTGTGAGGGTGGGGAGTTGGATGGGGTACAGTGTGTGTGTGAGGGTGGGGAGTTGGATGGGGTACAGTGTGTGTGAGGGTGGGGAGTTGGATGGGGTACAGTGTGTGTGAGGGTGGGGAGTTGGATGGGGTACAGTGTGTGTGAGGGTGGGGAGTTGGATGGGGTACGGTGTGTGTGAGGGTGGGGAGTTGGATGGGGTACAGTGTGTGTGAGGGTGGGGAGTTGGATGGGGTACAGTGTGTGTGAGGGTGGGGAGTTGGATGGGGTACAGTGTGTGTGAGGGTGGGGAGTTGGATGGGGTACAGTGAGTGTGAGGGTGGGGAGTTGGATGGGGTACAGTGTGTGTGGGGGTGGGGAGTTGGATGGGGTACAGTGTGTGTGTGAGGGTGGGGAGTTGGATGGGGTACAGTGTGTGTGTGAGGGTGGGGAGTTGGATGGGGTACAGTGTGTGTGCGAGGGTGGGGAGTTGGATGGGGTACAGTGTGTGTGAGGGTGGGGAGTTGGATGGGGTACAGTGTGTGTGAGGGTGGGGAGTTGGATGGGGTACAGTGTGTGTGTGAGGGTGGGGAGTTGGATGGGGTACAGTGTGTGTGTGGGGGTGGGGAGTTGGATGGGGTACAGTGTGTGTGAGGGTGGGGAGTTGGATGAGGTACAGTGTGTGAGGGTGGGGAGTTGGATGGGGTACAGTGAGTGTGAGGGTGGGGAGTTGGATGGGGTACAGTGTGTGTGGGGGTGGGGAGTTGGATGGGGTACAGTGTGTGTGAGGGTGGGGAGTTGGATGGGGTACAGTGTGTGTGAGGGTGGGGAGTTGGATGGGGTACAGTGTGTGTGAGGGTGGGGAGTTGGATGGGGTACAGTGTGTGTGAGGGTGGGGAGTTGGATGGGGTACAGTGTGAGTGAGGGTGGGGAGTTGGATGGGGTACAGTGTGTGTGTGAGGGTGGGGAGTTGGATGGGGTACAGTGTGTGTGTGGGGGTGGGGAGTTGGATGGGGTACAGTGTGTGTGTGAGGGTGGGGAGTTGGATGGGGTACAGTGTGAGTGAGGGTGGGGAGTTGGATGGGGTACAGTGTGTGTGAGGGTGGGGAGTTGGATGGAGTACAGTGTGTGTGAGGGTGGGGAGTTGGATGGGGTACAGTGTGTGTGAGGGTGGGGAGTTGGATGGGGTACAGTGTGTGAGGGTGGGGAGTTGGATGGGGTACAGTGTGTGCGCGAGGGTGGGGAGTTGGATGGGGTACAGTGTGTGTGATGGTGGGGAGTTGGTTGGGGTACAGTGTGTGTGAGGGTGGGGAGTTGGATGGGGTACAGTGTGTGTGTGAGGGTGGGGAGTTGGATGGGTACAGTGTGTGTGAGGGTGGGGAGTTGGATGGGGTACAGTGTGTGTGAGGGTGGGGAGTTGGATGGGGTATAGTGTGTGTGAGGGTGGGGAGTTGGATGGGGTACAGTGTGTGTGAGCGTGGGGAGTTGGATGGGGTACAGTGTGTGTGAGGGTGGGGAGTTGGATGGGGTACAGTGTGTGTGAGGGTGGGGAGTTGGATGGGGTACAGTGTGTGTGAGAGTGGGGAGTTGGATGGGGTACAGTGTGTGTGAGGGTGGGGAGTTGGATGGGGTACAGTGTGTGAGAGGGTGGGGAGTTGGATGGGGTACAGTGTGTGTGAGGGTGGGGAGTTGGATGGGGTACAGTGTGTGTGAGGGTGGGGAGTTGGATGGGTTACAGTGTGTGTGAGGGTGGGGAATTGGATGGGGTACAGTGTGTGAGGGTGGGGAGTTGGATGGGGTACAGTGTGTGTGGGGGTGGGGAGTTGGATGGGTTACAGTGCGTGTGAGGGTGGGGAGTTGGATGGGGTACAGTGTGTGTGAGGGTGGGGAGTTGGATGGGGTACAGTGTGTGTGTGAGGGTGGGGAGTTGGATGGGGTACAGTGTGTGTGAGGGTGGGGAGTTGGATGGGGTACAGTGTGTGTGAGGGTGGGGAGTTGGATGGGGTACAGTGTGTGTGAGGGTGGGGAGTTGGATGGGGTACGGTGTGTGTGAGGGTGGGGAGTTGGATGGGGTACAGTGTGTGTGAGGGTGGGGAGTTGGATGGGGTACAGTGTGTGTGAGGGTGGGGAGTTGGATGGGGTACAGTGTGTGTGAGGGTGGGGAGTTGGATGGGGTACAGTGAGTGTGAGGGTGGGGAGTTGGATGGGGTACAGTGTGTGTGGGGGTGGGGAGTTGGATGGGGTACAGTGTGTGTGAGGGTGGGGAGTTGGATGGGGTACAGTGTGTGTGAGGGTGGGGAGTTGGATGGGGTACAGTGTGTGTGTGAGGGTGGGGAGTTGGATGGGGTACAGTGTGTGTGTGAGGGTGGGGAGTTGGATGGGGTACAGTGTGTGTGCGAGGGTGGGGAGTTGGATGGGGTACAGTGTGTGTGAGGGTGGGGAGTTGGATGGGGTACAGTGTGTGTGAGGGTGGGGAGTTGGATGGGGTACAGTGTGTGTGTGAGGGTGGGGAGTTGGATGGGGTACAGTGTGTGTGTGGGGGTGGGGAGTTGGATGTACAGTGTGTGTGGGTGGGGAGTTGGATGAGGTACAGTGTGTGAGGGTGGGGAGTTGGATGGGGTACAGTGTGTGTGAGGGTGGGGAGTTGGATGGGGTACAGTGTGTGTGGGGGTGGGGAGTTGGATGGGGTACAGTGTGTGTGAGGGTGGGGAGTTGGATGGGGTACAGTGTGTGTGAGGGTGGGGAGTTGGATGGGGCACAGTGTGTGTGAGGGTGGAGAGTTGGATGGGGTACAGTGTGTGTGAGGGTGGGGAGTTGGATGGGGTACAGTGAGTGTGAGGGTGGGGAGTTGGATGGGGTACAGTGTGTGTGAGGGTCGGGAGTTGGATGGGGTACAGTGTGTGTGAGGGTGGGGAGTTGGATGGGGTACAGTGTGTGTGAGGGTTGGGAGTTGGATGGGGTACAGTGTGTGTGAGGGTGGGGAGTTGGATGGGGTACAGTGTGTGTGAGGGTGGAGAGTTGGATGGGGTACAGTGTGTGTGAGGGTGGGGAGTTGGATGGGGTACAGTGTGTGTGAGGGTGGGGAGTTGGATGGGGTACAGTGAGTGTGAGGGTGGGGAGTTGGATGGGGTACAGTGTGTGTGAGGGTGGGGAGTTGGATGGGGTACAGTGTGTGTGAGGGTGGGGAGTTGGATGGGGTACAGTGTGTGTGAGGGTTGGGAGTTGGATGGGGTACAGTGTGTGTGAGGGTGGGGAGTTGGATGGGGTACAGTGTGTGTGAGGGTGGAGAGTTGGATGGGGTACAGTGTGTGTGAGGGTGGGGAGTTGGATGGGGTACAGTGTGTGTGAGGGTTGGGAGTTGGATGGGGTACGGTGTGTGTGAGGGTGGGGAGTTGGATGGGGTACAGTGTGTGTGAGGGTGGGGAGTTGGATGGGGTACAGTGTGTGTGAGGGTGGGGAGTTGGATGGGGTACAGTGTGTGTGAGGGTGGGGAGTTGGATGGGGTACAGTGTGTGTGGGGGTGGGGAGTTGGATGGGGTACAGTGTGTGAGAGGGTGGGGAGTTGGATGGTGTACAGTGTGTGTGAGGGTGGGGAGTTGGATGGGGTACAGTGAGTGTGAGGGTGGGGAGTTGGATGGGGTACAGTGTGTGTGAGGGTGGGGAGTTGGATGGGGTACAGTGTGTGTGAGGGTGGGGAGTTGGATGGGGTACAGTGTGTGTGAGGGTGGGGAGTTGGATGGGGTACAGTGTGTGTGAGGGTGGGGAGTTGGATGGGGTACAGTGTGTGTGGGGGTGGGGAGTTGGATGGGGTACAGTGTGTGTGAGGGTGGGGAGTTGGATGGGGTACAGTGTGTGTGAGGGTGGGGAGTTGGATGGGGTACAGTGAGTGTGAGGGTGGGGAGTTGGATGGGGTACAGTGTGTGTGAGGGTGGGGAGTTGGATGGGGTACAGTGTGTGTGAGGGTGGGGAGTTGGATGGGGTACAGTGTGTGAGGGTGGGGAGTTGGATGGGGTACAGTGTGTGTGAGGGTGGGGAGTTGGATGGGGTACAGTGTGTGTGGGGGTGGGGAGTTGGATGGGGTACAGTGTGTGTGAGGGTGGGGAGTTGGATGGGGTACAGTGTGTGTGAGGGTGGGGAGTTGGATGGGGTACAGTGTGTGTGAGGGTGGTGTAATGAAATCTGTATTCGTTCTTGCCTGTATTCGTTTTGCACTCATGTATATTACCCTCCCCCACACGGTGTATAGTTTCACTTCCTATTTCCTGACTAACCTGGAAGGTTCCAGGTCTTGGCTCTTGGCTCCGCTCCTGACTTCTCTTACATAAACATCCCAGGATCTGTATGACTCATTCCTGCGAGCCAGTCAGTGTGTTGAGATGTTTGCTCTGATCTTAGTGATTAAAAGCCAACTTGTTAAAGTCTATAACTTCTAGTTTTGTGGTTATTGAAGGCACATCAATTTAATCACAAACAGGACATTGAAAGGGCTGCACTGTGTGCAGTGGACGAAAGCATTCCCTTTCAAGTCGAAAGCGATGCGTCAGACTTTGCTTTAGCTGCGACCCTCAATCAGGCTGGGAGACCTGTGGCCTTCTTCTCCCGAACCCTTCAGGGACCTGAAATCAGGCACTCTTCTGTCGAGAAGGAGGCACAGGCTATAGTGGAGGCAGTGCGGCACTGGAGACACTACCTAGCCGGCAAACGTTTCACCCTGCTCACCGACCAGCGGTCGGTGGCTTTCATGTTTAATAACAAACAAAGGGGGAAAATCAAGAATGACAAAATACTCAGGTGGAGGATCGAACTATCCACGTTCGACTATGATATTATGTACAGGCCGGGAGCCCTTAATGAACCCCCAGACGCCCTATCGCGGGGAATGTGTGCCAGCATTCATACGGACAAATTACAGGGTCTCCACAACGACCTCTGTCACCCAGGGGTCACCTGACTATACCATTTTATAAAGTCCTGCAATCTGCCCCACTCCATCGAGGAGGTCAGGGCAATGACCAGAGCCTGCCGCATCTGTGCGGAATGCAAGCCTCGTTTCTACAGGCCTGACCGTGCACACCTTATCAAAGCCACACGGCCATTCGAGCGCCTAAGTCTGGACTTCAAGGGACCCCTTCCCTCTGCCGACCGTAACGTATACTTCCTCAATATAATCGATGAATATTCCCGCTTCCCCTTCGCCATTCCCTGCCCAGACATGACCAGTGCCACGGTCATCAAGTGTCTCGGTAATCTATTCTGCATGTTTGGCATGCCGAACTACATACACAGCGATAGGGGGACGTCATTTATGAGTGACGAACTGCGCCAGTTCTTGCTCTCGAAGGGGATAGCCACTAGCAGAACCACTAGCTACAACCCCCGGGGTAATGGGCAAGTGGAAAGGGAGAATGCTACTGTTTGGAAGGCTGTCACGTTAGCCTTAAAGTCAAAAGGCCTTCCGACCTCCCGCTGGCAGGAAGTCCTCCCAGACGTGCTCCACTCCATAAGGTCTCTGTTATGTACAGCCACTAACGCTACCCCTCACGAAAAGATGTTCGTTTTCCCCCGGAAATCGACCTCGGGCATATCTCTACCCGCGTGGCTGACGTCTCCGGGGACAGTACTATTGCGGAAGCACGTGAGAGGCCATAAAACGGACCCCCTTGTGGAAAAGGTACAGCTCCTCCATGCAAACCCTCAGTACGCCTATATCGAATACTCTGATGGGCGAGAGGACACTTTCCATAAAAGACCTCGCTCCCTCGGGGAGCGGAGAGAACAATGAGAGACTACCCGAGGAAGACCTACACCAAAAAGAGACAGGACGCCCAGAGGTATCAATACCCAACTTTAACCTGGAGGACACTGCAGATAACCTGGAAGACACTGCGGAGGCCCGGACAGCGGAGGAACCAGAATCCACTCCCCTAGATGCACCCCAACAGGCTTTGCGCCGATCACTGAGAACCGCAAAACCTCCTGACAGACTCACTTATACCAACTTTTAAGAAACATCACCCCGATGGACTAAATCGAAAGAAGGGGTGAATGTAATGAAATCTGTATTCGTTCTTGCCTGTATTCGTTTTGCACTCATGTATATTACCCTCCCCCACACGGTGTATAGTTTCACTTCCTCTTTCCTGACTAACCTGGAAGGTTCCAGGTCTTGGCTCTTGGCTCCGCCCCTGACTTCTCTTACATAAAGATCCCAGGATCTGTATGACTCATTCCTGCGAGCCAGTCAGTGTGTTGAGATGTTAGCTCTGATCTTAGTGATTAAAAGCCAACTTGTTAAAGTCTATAACTTCTAGTTTTGTGGTTATTGAAGGCCCATCAGGTGGGGAGTTGGATGGGGTACAGCATGTGTGTGAGGGTGGGGAGTTGGATGGGGTACAGTGTGTGTGAGGGTGGGGAGTTGGATGGGATACAGTGTGTGTGAGGGTGGGGAGTTGGATGGGGTACAGTGTGTGTGAGGGTGGGGAGTTGGATGGGGTACAGCGTGTGTGTGAGGGTGGGGAGTTGGATGGGGTACAGTGTGTGTGAGGGTGGGGAGTTGGATGGGGTACAGTGTGTGTGAGGGTGGGGAGTTGGATGGGGTACAGTGTGTGTGAGGGTGGGGAGTTGGATGGGGTACAGTGTGTGTGAGGGTGGGGAGTTGGATGGGGTACAGTGTGTGTGAGGGTGGGGAGTTGGATGGGGTACAGTGTGTGTGAGGGTGGGGAGTTGGATGGGGTACAGTGTGTGTGAGGGTGGGGAGTTGGATGGGGTACAGTGTGTGTGAGGGTGGGGAGTTGGATGGGGTACAGTGTGTGTGAGGGTGGGGAGTTGGATGGGGTACAGTGTGTGTGAGGGTGGGGAGTTGGATGGGGTACAGTGTGTGTGAGGGTGAGGAGTTGGATGGGGTACAGTGTGTGTGAGGGTGGGGAGTTGGATGGGGTACAGTGTGTGTGTGAGGGTGGGGAGTTGGAGTTGATATCCTGTGGAGCGATAGATGGAAGCTGGGTTCTGGATTCATAGAAACATAGAAGATAGGAGCAGGAGTAGGCCATTCGGCCCCTTGAGCCTGCTCCACCATTCAATGAGATCATGGCTGATCATCCAAATTCAGTACCCTGTCCCTGCTTTCTCCCCATATCCCTTGATCCCTTTAGCCTTAAGAAATATAACCAACTCTTTCTTGAATATATTTAATGAACTGGCCTCCACCGCCCTCTGTGGTAGAGAATTCCACAGGTTCACCACTCTCTGGGTGAAGAAATTCCTCCTCATTTCAGTCCTAAATGGCTTACCCCTTATCCTTAGACTATGACCCCTGGTTCTGGACTCCCCGGCCATCATAAACATCCTTCCTGCATCTAGTCTGTCCAGGCCTGACAGAATTTTATAGGTTTCGATGAGATCCCCTCTCAATCTTCTAAACTCCAGCGAGTATAAGCCCAATCGACACAATCTCTCCTCGTATGTCATTCCTGCCATCCCAGGTATCAGCCTGGTGAATCTTCGCTGTACTTCCTCCATGGCAAGAACGTCCTTCCTCAGGTAAGGCGACCAAAACTGCACACAATACTCAAGGTGCGGTCTCTACAGAACCTTTACAGAAGGTTCCTTCTGTATGAGTGAACATTAAGCGAAGGTGAAACTCAGTTGGTGTGAATGAAACTGCATTCACTTGAAAAATTACAGGCTGCACATCAGAAGGGGCTGGGACTTCAGTGATTGTAGAGTCGATTGTTGGTATTCATGGAGTTTGGGCAGGGGGCTGTTGCCAGCACCCGATACATATCGGGGCCGATCATCTGTCTGATGCTTGTTGTGCACTGGGCACCCAGCAAACTTTCCCGTATTAGCCGAGGCATGGAATATAAGAGCAGGGAGGTTATGCTTGAACTGTATAAAATCCTGACCAAGGGTCGTCGACCTGAAACGTTAACTCTGTTTCTCTCTCTACAGACGCTGCCTGACCCGCTGAGTATTTCCAGCACTTTCTGTTTTTATTGTATAAAACACTAGTTAGGCCACAGCTAGAGTACTGCGTGCAGTTCTGGTCACCACATCACAGGAAGGATGTGATTGCACTGGAGAGGGTGCAAAGGAGATTTACGAGGATGTTGCCAGGACTGGAAAACTTTAGCTATGAGGAAAGATTGGATCGGCTGGGGTTGTTTTCTGTGGAACAGAGGAGGCTGAGGGGAGATTTAATTGAGGTGTATAAAATGATGAGGGGCCGAGATAGAGTGGATAGGAAGGACCTATTTCCCTTAGCAGGGAGGTCAATAAGCAGTTGAGAATTTTTTAAACCCAGAGGGTGGTGGGGGTCTGGAACTCACTGCCCGAAAGGGTGGTAGAGGCAGAGACCCTCACCACATTTAAAAAGTACTTGGATATGCACTCGAAGTGTCGAAGCCTACAGGGCTACGGACCAAGTGCTGGAAAGTGGGATTAGGCTGGAGAGCTCTTGTTCGGCCAGCACAGACATGATGGGTCGAATGGCCTCCTTCCATGCCGTAAATCTCTATGATTCTAACCCGCGACCTCTTCCACCTAGAAGGACAAGGACAGCAGGCGCTTGGGAACACCACCACCTCCAAGTTCCCCTCCAAGTCACACACCATCCTGACTTGGAAGTATATCGCTGATCCTTCATCCTGGGTCAAAATCCTGGAACTCCCTCCCTAACAGCACTGTGGGAGTACCTTCACCACACGGACTGCAGCGGTTCAAGAAGGCGGCTCACCACCACCTTCTCGAGGGCAATTAGGGATGGGGAATAAATGCTGGCCTTGCCAGCGACGCCCACATCCTATAAATGAATAAAAAAAGCAGGTGTTCACACTGTTGTGCACAGAAGCTTGAGGCCCACACTGCAGCTGATGGGCCTGTTGTGGTGTGAAATGCAGACTGTGAGCACGGCCCGCTGTAGCCCCTAAATGTAGTTCCCCATAGTGAGACTGGGAGGTGAGAGCGGTGCTAGATAGGCTGAGGAAGAGGCCTCAAGGATCACAGCAGAATGAGATTGCACCTTAGACACTCTGTTTGGTCAGAGCCTTACACTGATGCCCGTGTAGAAAGGGCCGGGGCTCTGCTCTGGACCACTCACAACAATGCTTCCCGAGGGAAGCTGTCACTGACCTCTGCTCCTGCAGCCTGACTTGGAGGCCGGTCCCAGCCCCGAGCCGATTGTGTCCATGGCTGTCCAGCTTTCTGGTGGATGTGGCAAATTCCTGCGTCCCAGAGCTTGGTCCCATCAGTCCATGGTTATATCCAGCAGGTAGGTGGTGCGTGGATCTCCAGGGACTTCTTTGCTAGTTCTGTGGTTACCAGCCGGCAGCAAGAGGGAGCCCTGCACTTCCACCGTGTGGCAGAACCCCCAGAATCAGGCCAACACTGACTGCATGTGTGCTCTTAGCCCAAGGACAGTGCCATCCATGAGTAGAAAGGGCGCCCCTTCCCTCCATGCCATGGATGCCTGCTAGCCTGGCAGCTCACCCATTATCATTGCAATGCCTCTTAAAGCAATGTTGCTGTTGTGTGGCGAGTTCTTGATGTCTGATTCTTTTGGCAGTGAGCATTCCTCTTTGGCATTGATCATCCTGTAAACTTTTTCCTCTCTACACTTACCTTTTTGCCCAAAGCCTACATTTGGGATCAGACATACATTTCAGGAGTCTGGGCAATTCCTGGGGCAGCGCAAGTTGGAGCTGCTAGAGTCGGGAAGATGGGAATCCCTTTGGCTGTTCCCAGTTGGGAAGATGTTGGTTTTATAGAAACAGGAGTAGGCCATTCGGCCCCTCCAGCCTGCTCCGCCATTCAATGAGATCATGGCTGAGCAATTATTATCGGATATAATATTGAATTTGATGATCAGGAAACGCTGAGACATCTGATTGATCAGATTTATTCATCAAAACATTGATGCAACCCATTACACTGCATTGTCCATGAGGCTGGTACTGAAAATAGCTCATGTGCAACAGACTCATCGGGTGTCGCCTTGACTGCTCATGCTAGCCTAAGCAAGACTAGGTGAAAGTCCCTAAGGTGCTCTGGTGTGCTGCATCTTTATAACAACAACAACTTGCATTCATTTAGCGCCTTTAACACAATGGCTCGCCATTGACATGCATAGAATGTCGTGAAGTTGCTGTATCTGCACGGTGGATACAAACTAACCTCGTCGCAGATATTTAGGGCTAGTAATTACAAGCATAACTACCTTTTTAACAATGTGATAATTGGTAATGACTCCCAATTAACCTCTCTGGCACTGAATATTATCTATTATAAGAGATATGGGGAGAAGGCAGGGACCGGGCACTGAATTTGGATGATCAGCCATGATCGCATAGAATGGCGGAACAGGCTTGAGGGGCCGAATGGCCCACTCCTGCTCCTATCTTCTATGTTTCTATAAGTGTGGAGTCTCAATTCTTCAGATTGTGGATTGTTTTAGGAGATTTAAAAAATGTCAAATTTGAAAAAGAATTTCCTTATTTTTCCTTTCTGTCTCTGTTTTCTCTCCCTTGATTCAATCTTTCTTTCACTCTCTTTACTTCTCTTTCTGTACCTGATTTGATATTTAATTCAGTGGGGAGGTTGGGAATTCCCGTGCCTGTTCCCAGTGGGGAGGTTGGGAATTCCCGTGCCTGTTCCCAGTGGGGAGGTTGGGAATTCCCGTGCCTCTTCCCAGTTGGAAGGTTGGGAATTCTTGCGCCTGTTCCCAGTGGGGAGGTTGGGAATTCTTGTGCCTGTTCCCAGTGGGGAGGTTGGGAATTCTTGCGCCTGTTCCCAGTGGGGAGGTTGGGATTTCCGGTGGCTGTTCCCAGTGGGGAGGTTGGGAATTCCCGTGCCTGTTCCCAGTGGGGAGGTTGGGAATTCCTCTGGCTGTTCCCAGTTGGAAGGTTGGGAATTCTTGCGCCTGTTCCCAGTGGGGAGGTTGGGAATTCCTCTGGCTGTTCCCAGTGGGGAGGTTGGGAATTCTTGTGCCTGTTCCCAGTGGGGAGGTTGGGAATTCCTCTGGCTGTTCCCAGTGGGGAGGTTGGGAATTCTTGTGCCTGTTCCCAGTGGGGAGGTTGGGAATTCCTCTGGCTGTTCCCAGTGGGGAGGTTGGGAATTCCTCTGGCTGCTCCCAGTTGGGAGGTTGGGAATTCCCCTGCCTGATCCCAGTGGGGAGGTTGGGATTTCCAGTGGCTGTTCCCAGTTGGAAGGTTGGGAATTCCCCTGCCTGATCCCAGTGGGGAGTTTGGGAATTCCTGTGGTTGTTCCCGCAGTGCTGCCTACATTGGAATGTGCTGGGGCCGATTCTCCTGCTCTGGTGCCTGAATGATGACGATCTGATGCTCGTTCTGCCTGAGTGGTAATGCACGAATGTGCCATTCTCCTGGGTATTGAAACCACCAATCCAGCTGCAGGCCGGGTGAAGTGTGAGAGCAACTCGTGGTGGGAGGAGAGAATTGCTGCTGAGTGGAAATCCTATAATATTTTTTAAAACTTGTCCTGGTCACCCCCCTTCCCCCACCCAGCTCCTGGTCACCCCTCCCGGTCCCCCTTCCCCCACCCAGCTCCCGGTCACCCCCCCGGCCCAGGACAAGTTGAGAAGGCTGTTAAAAAGCATATGTGATCCTTGGCTTTATTAATAGAGGAATAGAGTACAAAAGCAAGGAAATTCTGCTAAACCTTTAGAAAACAGTGCTTAGGCCTCAGCTGGAATATTGTGTCCAGTTCTGGGTACCACACTTTAGGAAGGATGTCAAGGCCCTGGAGAGGGTGCAGAGAGATTTACTGGAATGGTACCAGGGATGAGGGACTTCAGTTATCTGGAGAAGCTGGGGGTTTTCTCCTTCGAGCAGAGAAGGTTAAGAGGAGATTTAATCGAGGTGTTCAAACTCATGAGCGGTTTTGATCGAGTAAATCAGGAGAAACGGTTTCCAGGGGCAGGCGGGTCGGTGACCAGAGGGCACAGAGTGAAGGTGATTGGCAGAAGGTCCAGAGGGGAGCTAGGCAATGTTCCCTTTAAGTTGTGCGGCCACGCAGTGCTCTGCAGCTCCCGTCTAGCCGGCTCACCGGCTTTTAAGTAGGAAAAGCCGCGCATGCTCGGTATTTTGAATGGGCCGCGCAGCCCCTTAAAGGGACCATGCACCGTAAAAAAATTAAAGGGAACATTGGACCCAAGGGGAATTTTTTTTCTGCAGCGAGTGGTTATGATCTGGAATGCGCTACCTGGAAGGGCGGTGGAGGCAGATTCCGTCATAGCGTTCAAAAGGCAATTGGATAAATACTTGAAAAGGAAAAAGTTGAAGAGCAGGGGAGTGGGGCTAGTTGGATCGCTCTTTCAAAGAAGCTGGCACAGACGCGATGGGCCGAATGGCCTCCCTCTGTGCTATACATTACAAAGGATGGGGAAAATTCAAGGTGATTTTCACAATGAGGGACAGAAATTCGGAAAGGCTTTGGCAAAGCTCCCAAGTCTGGTGGAGCCACTCGCAGCTTTGCTGAGTCTGAAAGGGGCAGGGGGTCAGAGGGCAAGGGAAACCCGACGGGCAGGTTTGAGGCGGAGTCTGATCCATTCTGTCACGGCAGGAGGAGGAGCAAGAACCGGGCTTGAGGGAAGGGGAGGGGGAGGGGGAGCGGGAGCAGGAGTGGGGGAGGGGGAGCAGGAGTGGGGGAGGGGGACCGGGACCTGGGGGAGGGGGACCGGGACCTGGGGGAGGGGGACCGGGAGCAGGGGTGGGGGACAGGGAGGTGGGAGGCGGAACAGTGTGAAGAAGGCAGAGAACTACCAGATTTGGCAGAAGCTCTTGAACTTCCCAGTCCGCCCAGCAACAAGCTGGGACCTTCTGCTCCCGCACCCTGTGGTCCTTCACCACCCTGAGCCGGGATTGGAGGGTAGCTAATGTTACCCCACTATTCAAAAAAGGTGGTAGAGAGAAAACGGGGAATTACAGACCGGTAAGCCTGACATCGGTAGTGGGAAAATGCTAGAGTCTATTATAAAAGATGTAATAGCAGAGCACTTGGAAAACAGTGACAGGATCGGACAAAGTCAACATGGATTTACAAAAGGTAACTCATGCTTGACTAATCTACTGGAATTTTTTGAGGATGTAAATGGTAAAATAGATAAGGGAGAACCAGTGGATGTGGTGTATTTGGATTTTCAAAAGGCTTTCGATAAGGTCCCGCATAAGAGATTAGCGTGTAAGGTTAAGGCACATGGGATTGGGGGCAAGGTATTGACTTGGATAGAGAACTGGTTGGCAGACAGAAAGCAAAGAGTTGGAATAAACGGGTCTTTTTCCGAGTGGCAGGCAGTGACTAGTGGGGTACCGCAGGGATCGATCCTAGGACCCCAGCTGTTCACAATATACATTAATGATCTAGACAAGGGAACTAGATGTAATATCTCCAAGTTTGCAGACTGCACAAAGCTGGGTGGGCGTGTGTGCTGTGAGGAAGATGCCGAGAAACTCCAGGATGATTTGGACAGGTTGGGTGATTGGGCAGAAGCATGGCAGATGCAATATAACGTGGATAAATGCGAGGTTATCCACTTTGGTGTCAAAAACAGGAAGGCAGATTATTATCTGAACGGTAATAGATTTGGAGAAGGGGAAGTGCAACGAGACCTGCGTGTCCTTGTGCACCAGTTGCTGAAGGTAAGCATGCAGGTGCAGCAGGTGGTTAAGAAGGCAAATGGTATGTTGGCCTTCGTAGCGAGAGGGTTTGAGTACAAGAACAAGGATGTCTTGCTGCAGTTGTACAGGGCCTTGGTGAGACCACATCTTGAGTATTGTGTGCAGTTTTGGTCACCTTATCTGAGGAAGGATGTTCTTGCCATGGAGGGAGTGCAGCGAAGATTCACCAGACTGATACCTGGGATGGCAGGAATGATGTATGAGGAGAGATTGGGTCGATTGGGCTTATGCTCGCTGGAGTTTAGAAGAATGAGAGGGGATCTCATTGAAACTTATAAAATTCTAACAGGACTAGATAGACTAGGTGCAGGAAGGATGTTCCCGATGGCGGGGGAGTCCAGAACCAGGGGTCACCGTCTAAGGATAAGGGGTAAGCCATTTAGGACAGAAATGAGGAGGAATTTCTTCACCCAGAGAGTGGTGAACCTGTGGAATTCTCTACCACAGAAGGCAGTGGAGGCCAATTCATTAAATATATTCAAGAAGGAGTTGGATATATTTCTTAAGGCTAAAGGGATCAAGGGATATGGGGAGAAAGCAGGGACAGGGTACTGAATTTGGATGATCAGCCATGATCTCATTGAATGGCGGAGCAGGCTCGAGGGGCCGAATGGCCTACTCCTGCTCCTATCTTCTATGTTTCTATGAGCCAGGGGCAGCGGTGTGGGTTTCCCCTCGCTCTGGCTCTTGCTGGGGTGCAGTTCCGCAGACACCTCACCAAAGGAGCCGTTATTAGTGAGCCGAGGCAGCGGCGATGAGGGAGCTCTGGGGCTGCAGCACCAACTGTCTACTGGAGGTGCCAGGTCTGATCCTGGGTCTGTGCTGAGTTGGCCGATCTCAGCGAGGGTCAGGCTGTGGGTACAGAGGGAGAATCGGCTCCTGTCGGGCAAGGGCAGCATTGGGCTGGGCTGTGAAGCCCCTGTGGTTGAACAGCCTCACTACCTAGGCTAAGACACAAACTGTGGCCACTTGGAAGAGATATTGAAGGATGTACAGTGCAACCAATTCAATTTTATTTGTCATATATGCAGCAGACGTGTGTACTGCACAATGAAATGTTGATTTTTACGAGTCCTCCCAACATTGGAATAAATATGGCATAACAATGATAAAAATACTAATAGAAATACCGTATTAATAAATAAAACAACAGTAATAAATAATAATAAATTAATCGTTCATGAGTTTTATGGCCTGGGGGTAGAAGCTGTTTCGAAACCTGCTGGTACGCGACCGTATGCTTCGGTATCTCTTACCGGACGGGAGCAGGGCGAAGAGGTTGTGGCTGGGGTGGCTCGCGTCTTTGATGATTCTCAGGGCCTTCCCCCGGCACCTCTCAGGGTAGATATCCTGCACAGCAGGTAGTTTAATTCCTATAGTATGGTGTGCAGCTTTCACCACCATCTATAGAGCCTTGCGGTCTGTGGCGGTGCAGTTGCCATACCAGGTAGTGATGCAGCCGGACAGGATACTCTCGATGGTGCACCAGTAGAAGTTGGTGAGAATCTGGGGGGCCATTCCAAAAACAAAAGTCAGCTCCCTCACAGGGAAAAATATTTATCCCTCAACCAACATCACTAAAACAGATCATCTGGTCATTATCACTTTGCTGTTTGTGGGAGCTTGCTGTGCACAAATTGGCTGCCGCGTTTCCTACACTTCAAAAATACTTCATTGGTTGTAAAGCACTTTGGAATGTCCGGTGGTCGTGAAAGGCGCTATATAAATGCAAGACTTATTTGTCATTTTTAAAGTGCACAGCAACAGACTGGGAGAGGCAGGAGCCTTTTGTCCAGGGACGGGCCTTGACACTGGCTGTGTGCTGTCATTGGTTTGGAAAGCCAGCAGGTGGCAGTGTTGCGTAGCTGAGAGATCCACAATGGGGTCTAATAACTACCAGACTCACTCACCTGCAGATGAGGCATTTTTGTAATATTCGTTTATGGGATGTGGGCGTCGCTGGCAATGCCAGCATTTATTGCCCATCCCTAGTTGCCCTTGAGAAGGTGGTGGTGAGCTGCCTTCTTGAACCGTTGCAGTCCGTGTGGTGAAGTTACTCCCACAGCGCTGTTAGGGAGGGAGTTCCAGGATTTTGACCCAGCGACGATGAAGGAACGGCGATATATTTCCAAGTCAGGATGGTGTGTGACTTGGAGGGGAACTTGGAGGTGGTGGTGTTCCCATGCGCCTGCTGTCCTTGTCCTTCTAGGTGGTAGAGGCCGTGGGTTTGGGAGGTGCTGCCGAAGAATCCTTGGCGAGTTGCTGCAGTGCATCTTGTAGATGGTACACACTGCAGCCACAGTGCGCCGGTGGTGGAGGGAGTGAATGTTGAAGGTGGTGGACGGGGTGCCAATCAAGTGGGCTGCTTTGTCCTGGATGGTGTCGAGCTTCTTGAGTGTTGTTGGAGCTGCACTCATCCAGGCAAGTGGTGAGTATTCCATCACACTCCTGACTTGTGCCTTGTAGATGGTGGAAAGGCTTTGGGGGGTCAGGAGGTGAGACACTCGCTGCAGAATTCCCAGCCTCTGAACTCCTCTTGTAGCCACAGTATTTATATGGCTGGTCCAGTTCAGTTTCTGGTCAATGGTGACCCCCCAGGATATTGATGGTGGGGGATTCAGCGATGGTAATGCCATTGAATGTCAAGGGGAGTTGGTTAGACTCTCGCTTGTTGGAGATGGTCATCGCCTGGCACTTCTGTGGCGCGAATGTTACCTGCCACTTATCAGCCCAAGCCTGAATGTCGTCCAGACTGCAGACTGTGCGACACCTACAGGGAGGGGCCGACCCCATTCCTTGACATGTGGTTTAGGGATGGGATAGTGGGCTCACGGGACCCTGGAGGCTGCCTTTACCAGCACACAGCCCTGCCCCCTGGCCTGCGCACTGCTGGTCTGAAGATAGGGGAGGGGGAAGTAGGGTAGGAGGTGGGGGCAGGTGGAGGGGGAGCAGAGGTGGGGCAGGGGTGGAGGCAGAGGGTCGGGGGGGGACCGGGATGGAGAGGGGTGGCGGTGTGGGGGGGGTGCAGGGGGAGGGGTGCAGGCGGAGGGCGTGGGGGGTGGCCGGGATGACCTGGTGACCAAGCTTTACCAGTGGCTCGAAGTCACCACCGCCCTCAAACTTTTTTGCCTCGGGGACCCTTCCAGGGCTCTGCCGGAGACATTTGCAGGATCTGTCAGTCGGCAGCCCACAACTGCATAAGACAGGTGACTGATGGCTTGTTTACCAGGGCCACCAATGAGGTCAACTTTGCCTGTGATGATGCCAGTCAGAATGAGCGGGCTGACTGGCTTCCCACAGGTGCTTCTTCTTCTTCTTCTTAGGCAGTCCCTCGGAACCGAGGATGACTTGCTTCCACATTAAAAATGAGTTCTCAGGTGACTGATGAGTCCAATGCGGGACCTACAGTCTCTGTCACAGGTGGGGCAGACGGTGGTCGAAGGGGCGGGTGGGTGGGGTGCTTGGGTTGACGTGCGCTCCTTGCGCTGCCTGCGCTTGGCTTCCGCTTGCTCCTGGCGAAGAGACTCGAGGTGTTCGGCACCTTCCCAGATGCTTCTCCACTTTGTGCGGTCTTGGGCCAGGGATTCCCAGGTGTCGTTGGCGCGAGCCAGCCCAGCCACAACCTCTTGGCCCTGCTCCCGTCCGGTAAGAGATACCGAAGCATACGGTCTCGTACCAGCAGGTTTCGAAACAGCTTCTATCCCCAGGCCATAAGACTCATGAACGAATAATTTATTATTATTTATTACTGTTGTTTTATTTATTATTACTGTATTTCTATTAGTATTTTTATCATTGTTATGCCATATTTATTCCAATGTTGGGAGGACTCGTAAAAATCAACATTTCATTGTGCAGTACACACGTCTGCTGCATATATGACAAATAAAAATTGAATTGAATTGGGATGTTACACTTTTTCAAGGAGGCTTTGAGGCTTTGGTGCAGGGCATCATCGACTGCACACACGTGGCAATCAGGGCACCCCCAGATCACCCAGGAGTATTTGTCAACCGCAAGGGCTTCCAGTCCATCAATGTGCAGCTGGTGTGCAACCACAAAAAGATCTGCAGGTTTGCACAAGATTCCTGGGAAGTGTTAAATCTGTGAGTTGTTCAAGTAATTAATACTCAGACTTAATCAGTAACAATAAAACAGGTCTTTACTGGTTGGAGGTAGGGACTATACGTAGGTCTTTACTTCATGCCCACAGGCGGGAACTGAGGGGGATCAGTACCCACAGTACTATTTATACCCCTATGGCCAGGAGTGGTACTGCGTATCACTACGCCCAACAAGTAGTGCAGTCCTGTCCATAGGTTCAAAGTAGCACACATATTACATACACAACATTCCTCCCTTCCTAGCTTTACAGTCATCTCCCCATTTAACATAACGTAATAACATATATACATATATAACTTCAGGTTTACATAACAGAATAACATAGATACATAGATAACTTCATGTCAAAACAGATCACAGATTCAGTCTCTGCGGAAAACAGTTCACAGATTCAATCTCTTTGGTGGAGTCGGTTCACGTTGCTGGAGTGACTCATTC
The DNA here is from genome assembly GCF_052327205.1 of Somniosus microcephalus. NCBI lineage: Eukaryota > Metazoa > Chordata > Chondrichthyes > Squaliformes > Somniosidae > Somniosus > Somniosus microcephalus. Next base: position 8,574,235 of record NC_141014.1, on the reverse strand, counting down.
AATAGTCCTTCCATGGATTTAACAGTTTGAACTTCCGAACTGAATTGGCTCCGTTCGGAGGGACCACGTGTGTGATCTGGTAGAGGTAATAATGGTTCAGATGGGTCATCTTCTGTTTCGACTTTTCCTTTTCTGCTTCTTGGAGACTCTCTGGGCTCCACTGTCAGCTGCCAGCTGCATGCGCAGTTCCTCCTTCTCTCCCTCCTTTTTCCGTAGTAGAGCCACCTTCTCCCGATGTTCCGTAGACTTTCGGTGCTCCTCCATGATTTCTGTATGGTGGGAGTCGAAGTTACAAGTTGGGCAGGACAGGACATAGTAATATTCGGTGTCGTCCTGATCTAGGCCAGCGAGAGGGTCTTCTATTTCCTCCATACCCAGCTGGGCGTTAGCCAGCTTTTGTTCCAAGTCCAGACATCTTTCCTGAAGAGACTTCTTCATGCGTACCTCTTCATCCAGCTTTTTCTGGGCTTTCAGCAAGTCGTTTACTAATGACCTCATTTGAGATTTTACTACTTCAACTTCTTTTGGAGATTGATTGATCGGACTATTCAATCCCTCTACCAGAGCAGCTGTTTCAGCGGTCTGTTGTTCTACGTTGACGTGAGTCAGCGTACTTTTGGCATCCAAGGGCTGCTCTGTTGCAGTCATCTCAGTCTGTGTTGCCACCTCAGCTCTTCCAATAACCTTTGAGAGCTCCGAACCCCTTTCGTTTGAATATTGAAGTTCGTGTTCAAGTTTTTCCCATTTCAGAGTCCTGTCCTTCAGCATATGTAGGAGTTGGCTGACCGTTAACTCCTCTGACATCAGACGTTTTGTGTGCTCCTGCTCCATTTTCTCCATCAGCTGCTTCTGTTGTCTTTCCAGATTCTCCAACTCTATATCAAAGAACTCTTTCGTTGCATTCAACTCTTGCTCACAATGGCGAAGCATTTGTTCTAATTGCTGTTGTAGTTTGAAATGGAGTTGAGTTCGAGCCCGGTGTCCCTCAGAAATGGGCACATCAGTAGACTTGCCAGACTCAGAATCCACAGTTAAACTATGTTGTTGTTGCTCAGTGGAATTCTGTGCTGAAACTTTGTCTTTTGCACCTGAGTTGGGCTTACCATCATCCGTTCCAGAGTCTGGGCCGACTATCTTCACCGAGTTCTCACTCGTTATTGTTTGTAGGAAATGCCAGTCCATATTCATTTTCCTAATCCACTCCCGTCCTAGTAGTGGAGGACCTCCTTCAGATATCACATATAAGTCCATTATTTGACTGTCTTCGCCCTTGTGGACCACTGCAACCTCTATTTTCCCGATGGGGTACACTCTTTGCCCCGTGTATGTTTCCAATATAATCCCCGTATCCTGTAGGGGAATATGTTGGAATAACTTTCCGTAATCTTTCTTATTTATGACCGTCAATGCCGATCCAGTGTCCAATTCCAGTTTTACTTGGACTCCTTCTATCTGAAGAGTGACCCAAATTGTCTGGAGGTCTGCACCCTTACCAGCGTTGAGTACTCTTAAGCTAGCCAGTTCATTACAGCTTAAGCTAGCCAGTTCATTACTGCTAGCGTCTGAATCGGACTCCTGTTCGGTCACCTTGTGTACCTTTGCGTATTTTCCTTGCGGTGACTTCTTGTTGCTGGTCTTCTTCCCTGACCTGCATACTCTAGCTATATGTCCAAGCCTACCACAAGTTCTACATTCTTGGTTTTTAAACCAACACTGGTTCTGATCATGCGTTGTCTTTCCACAACGATAACATTTGCCAGAACTCACACCCAATTTGTGTGCACTGAGCTCCGGTGACCGTAGCTGCATTACTGCCGTGCCTCTCGCTGCGGCTTCGTGTGCTGCTGCCATAGTGACCGCCTTCTCAAGCGTCAGCTCATTCTCCTCGAGCAGTCACTTTTGTGTATCCTGTTTAAATAAACCACACACAAATTTGTCTCGAAGTGCCTCTGTCAGTCCCGTTCCAAACTGGCAATATTTCGCTAATTTACGCAATTCCAGCAAATAATCAGCATTGCTTTCATGCTGTAGCTGCCTTCTGTCGTAAAATTTAAATCGTTCCGCTAGCATCAGCGGCGTGGGGTTTAGATGATCTTTCAGGACAGTAACAATCTCATCGAACGTCTTATCCGCCGGTTCATCTGGTGATAACAGGTGTTTCAATTGCCCGTATGTCTTCGCACCCATTAAATTTAATAATGTTAGAGCTTTATCTTGGTCACGAATTTTATTGGCCTTACAATAATTTTTTACTCTTTCAACATATATGGCCCAATCTTCGAGGTCACTATCAAAGGTGCTAATATTCCCGTGTTTAGGCATTGTAGATTTGCAATTTCTCAGATTTTTTTTTTTTTTTTTACTGCTATCCAAGATGGCGGCTTCCCGCTCTTGCCGTCGTCCTCCGCCCACAAAATGGCGGTTTTCCCGCGCTTGGCGGTCTTCACCCGTCCCCCAACGCCGTCTCCCTTCAGCCCCCGAGTGCGGCCCTTATCTTCGCCGCGATCACCCGAGTGCGGCCCTTATCAGCGGATGCGATCGCTGGATCGCGAAGCGGCTCTCGGCTCTTATCAGGAGATGCGATCGCTCCGTTGAAACGCCTCCCGCTCGAAGCGGCTCTCGCGCCCTATTCCTCCAGCTCCCCCAGCCCCGTTCGTGCTGCCAACGCGGTCGACTGCCTGTCGCGTCGCTGCCCGGCTCAGACAACGGCTTACCCACCACCAAGCTGGAGAAGAAGCTGACGGTCGCCGATGGAGGCTCCGAGGTCAGGATGTCTTCCAGTGGGGTGGAGAGGGTGGAAACCTCTCTGCAACGTCCTGGCTGTGGACGAAGCTGCCGTGGAGTGACTGCCGCAGGGTCCGAATCAGACTCGTCGCCAGTGTTAAATCTGTGAGTTGTTCAAGTAATTAATACTCAGACTTAATCAGTAACAATAAAACAGGTCTTTACTGGTTGGAGGTAGGGACTATACGTAGGTCTTTACTTCATGCCCACAGGCGGGAACTGAGGGGGATCAGTACCCACAGTACTATTTATACCCCTATGGCCAGGAGTGGTACTGCGTATCACTACGCCCAACAAGTAGTGCAGTCCTGTCCATAGGTTCAAAGTAGCACACATATTACATACACAACAGGAAGCTGTCGTGATGTTTTCGCCCTACGGCAGTCCAACCTCCCTGGTGTCTTCGCACCTGGAAGCAGAGTTACCGGTTGGATGCTCGGAAACCAGGGATACCCACTTAAAACATGGCTGATGACACCTCTCGAAACCCAAGAGCGCGACAATGAATCACCACCAGATGTGTCATTGAACAAGCCACTGGCATACTGAAGATATCTGTCACCCCCTTCGTTACTTCATCAAAGAACTCAATCAAGTTAGTCAAATACAATAGCCTAGAAATTCGGTAGGCTTAGCGCCGCTGTTGAGGCGCTAGAGGGCCTAGCGCCGGAGTTATGGCCAGTTTGGAAATTGAGTGGGTCCCTAAATCGGCGTTAGGCCGTTAGCGCTGCGCCGGCACCGATGACGTCATCGGTGTGCGCAGCGTCCCGGTTGCCATGGTAACCCGCCCGAACTCCGAAATTGACTTGCGGCCGCCTCGCCCGTGGCAGCCGCAAGCAACGTTCTGGCAGAGGTGCCTTACTGGACTTTGCGCCGGCGCATTAAAGGCCCCGCGGCGGCCGGCCGCTTTCCCGCCGGCCGCCTGGCCGCAGCTCCCTCCCCGGACTTCTCCCCCCCCCCCCCCGGGACAGATGCAAGCCCGGCACTTGTCCGAGGTGCCGGGCTCATTTTTACAATGATTTTCGCGGGCCGCGGCCGGGTGCAGGCAGCTCCTCCTTAAGGGAAGGAGGAGGCCTGCACTTCCCGAACCTGCCGCACCGCAGCGGGCGCTGCAGCGCCGGAATAGCGCCGCAATTCAGCGCGTAGCGCCAGTTTTCAGGCGCAAACAGCTTTCAGCAGCGCCGGCAGCTGTTTGGGCGCAGAACTAGTGAATTTTTGGCCCGCCCAGCGCGACTTAGCTCCGGCACTAACTTTCGGCGCTAAAGCCGTCGCTGCGCCAAAACCCAATTTCTAGGCCAATGTGCCTTTAAAAATCCGTGCTGGTTTTCATTTATTAGCCCATACTTTTCTAAATGCCAATTAATTTTGTCCCGGATTATTGTCTCTAAAAGATTCCCCACCACTGATGTTAGGCTAACTGGCCTGTAGTTGCTGGGTTTATGCCTCCCCACTTTTTTAAACAGGGGTGTAACATTTGCAATCCTCCAGTCCTCTGGCACCACCCCCATATCTAAGGAGGATTGGAAGATTGTGGCCAGAGCCTCTGCAATTTCCACCCTTACTTCCCTTGGTAACCTAGAGACATCCCATCCGGACCGGGTGATTTTTCTACTTTGAGGTTTCATGTAAACCTCAACCTTTTATGTACATCCTCTTTATCTATTTTTATCCTATCCAAGATCGCTGCTGTCTCTTCCCTCACTGCTACATTGGCAGCATCCTCTTCTTTAGTGAAGACAGATGCAAAGTACTCACTTAGCACCTCAGCCAAGCCCCCTGCCTCTATTAGAAGATTTCCTTTTCCCTAATTTCCTTTGACTAGCCTTGTACTATTTATGTCTTTATAAAAATACTTTTGGGTTCCCTTTTATGTTAGTCGCTAATCTATTCTCATACTCTCGCTTTGCCCCTCTTATTCCCCTTTATAGATCTCTCTGTACTTGCTATATTCAGTTTGGTTCGCTATTGTATTATGAACCTTACATTTGTCATAAGCCTCCTTTTTCTGTCCCATTTTAACCTCTATATCTTTAGTCATCCAAGGAGCTCGAGCTTTGGATGTCTTTCCTTTCCCCCTCATGGGAATGTGTCTACACTGTACCCAAACCATCTCCTCTCTGAAGACCTCCCATTGTTCAATGACTGTTTTGTCTACCAGTTGTTGATTCCAAACCACCAGGACCAGATTCCATTTCAACTCCCTGAAATTAGTCCTCCTCCAGTTGAATATTTTCACGTTTAATTATTCATTGTCCTTTTCCATAACTATTCTAAACCTAATGATATTGTGATCACTGTTTCCCAAATGCTCCCACACTGAGTCATGCTCCACTTGCCCCACTTCATTCTCCAGAACTAGATCCAGCGCTGATACCTTCTTCGTTGGGCTGGAAACACACTGATCAAGAAAGTTCTCTTGTACATATTTCAGGAATTCCTCCCCCTCTTTTCTCTTTACACTGTTACTATCCCAGTCTATATTAGGAGAATTCAAGCCCCCCGTTATCACTACTCTATAGATCTTGCATCTTTCTGTAATTTGCCTACAATTGTGCTCCTCTATCTCTCTATAGTATATCCCCAATACGGTATGAAAAATGGGGCGAGGGAGTAGCACGCGGGGCAAGGGAGCGGGGCACGGGGCGAGGGAGCGGCGCACGGGGCGAGGGGAGCAGCGCACGTTGCGAGGGAGTGGCGCACGGGGCTAGGGGACGGCGCACGGGGCAAGGGAGCGGGGCGAGGGGTGAGGGAGCAGTGCACGGGGCGAGGGAGCAGCGCGAGGGGCGACGGAGCGGGGCACGGTGTGAGGGAGTGGGGTGAGGGGCGAGGGAGCGGGGCACAGTGCGAGGGAGTGGGGTGAGGGGTGAGGGAGCGGCGTGAGGGGCGGCAGGGCGAGGGGCGACGGAGCGGGGCACAGTGCGAGGGAGTGGGGTGAGGGGCGAGGGAGCGGGGCACGGTGTGAGGGAGTGGGGTGAGGGGCGAGGGAGCGGGGCACAGTGCGAGGGAGTGGGGTGAGGGGTGAGGGAGCGGCGTGAGGGGCGGCAGGGCGAGGGGCGACGGAGCGGGGCACAGTGCGAGGGAGCGGTGCGAGGGGCGAGGGAGCGGTGTGAGGGGCGAGGGAGCAGGGCGAGGGGCGACGGAGCGGCGCACGGGGCGAGGGGATGGGACACCGGGCGAGGGGACCGTGCGAGGGGATGGTGCGAGGGGTGAGGGGATGGTGCGAGTGGTGAGGGACGGTGTGAGGGCGAGGGAGCGGGGCGAGGGAGCGGGGAGCGGGGCGAGGGAGCGGGGCGAGGGAGCGGGGCACGGGGCGAGGGGATGGTGCGAGGGGCGAGGGAGGGGCACACGGGGCAAGGGAGTGATGCATGGGGCGAGGGAGGGGTGCACGGGGCGAGGGAGGGGTGCGAGGAGACAGTGTGAGGGGCGAAGGAGGGGTGCACGGGCCGAGGGAGCGGCGCACGGGGCGAGGGGATGGTGCGAGGGGAGAGGGAGGGGTGCACGGGGCGAGGGAGGGGAGCACGGGGCGAGGGAGGGGTGCGAGGAGACAGTGCGAGGGGCGAAGGAGGGGTGCACGGGCCGAGGGAGCGGCGCACGGGGCGAGGGGATGGTGCAAGGGGCGAGGGAGGGGTGCACGGGGCGAGGGAGGGGTGCACGGGGCGAGGGAGGGGCGCACGGGGCAAGGGAGCGATGCACGGGGCTAGGGAAGGGCGCACAGGGTTAGGGAAGGGCGCACGGGGCAAGGGAGCGGCGCACGGGGCGAGGGAGGGGCACGGGGCAAGGGAGTGACGCATGGGGCGAGGGAGGGGTGCACGGGGCGAGGGAGGGGTGCGAGGAGACAGTGCGAGGGGCGAAGGAGGGGTGCACGGGCCGATGGGAGCGGGGCGAGGGGATGGTGCGAGGGGCGAGGGAGGGGCGCACGAGGCGAGGGGGGGCGCACGGGGCGAGGGAGCGGCGCACGGGGCGAGGGGATGGTGCGAGGGGTGAGGGAGGGGCGCACGGGGCGAGGGAGTGACGCACGGGGCGAGGGAGGAGGGGAGCGGTACCTGGGGCAAGGGGACGGTGTGAGGGGCGAGGGAGCAGTGCACGGGGCGAGGGGATGGTGCGAGGGGCAGAGGGAGGGTAGCACGGGGCGAGTGAGGGGCGCACGGGGCAAGGGAGTGACGCACGGGGTGAGGGAGGGGCGCACGGGGCGAGGGAGGGGCACATGGGGCAAGGGAGTGACGCATGGGGCGAGGGAGGAGGGTTGCGAGGAGACAGTGCGAGGGGCGAAGGAGGGGTGCACGGGCCGAGGGAGCGGCGCACGGGGCGAGGGAGCGGCGCACGGGGCGAGGGGATGGTGCGAGGGGCGAGCGAGGGGCGCACGGGGTGAGGGAGGGGCACACGGGGCAAGGGAGTGACGCATGGGGCGAGGGAGGAGGGGAGCGGTACCTGGGGTGAGGGGACGGTGTGAGGGGCGAGGGAGCGGTGCACGGGGCGAGGGGACGGTGTGAGGGGCGAGGGAGCGGTGCACGGGGCGAGGGAGGAGGGGAGTGGTACCCGGGGCGAGGGGACGGTGTGAAGGGCGAGGGAGCGGTGCACGGGGCGAGGGAGGAGGGGAGTGGTACCCGGGGCGAGGGGACGGTGTGAGGGGCGAGGGAGGAGGGGAGTGGTACCCGGGGCGAGGGAGCGGTGCACGGGGCGAGGGAGGAGGGGAGTGCTACCCGGGGCGAGGGGACGGTGTGAGGGGCGAGGGAGGAGGGGAGTGGTACCCGGGGCGAGGGAGCGGTGCACGGGGCGAGGGAGGAGGGGAGTGGTACCCGGGGCGAGGGGACGGTGTGAGGGGCGAGGGAGCAGTACACGGTATGTTTGAGGGATATTCCTGTTGCTGCCTGACCTGCAGAATAGAGCCTGCACTTCGAACAGTAATTCATCATGTGAAGCACTTTGACATGTTGCTCAGAGATTACATTGGAACCATATGAATGTAGTTCTCTCTGTCTATCTGTCTCTGTCTGTCCGTCTCTCTGTCCGTCTGTCTGTCTTTTTCTCTGTCTCTGCACATCTGGAAACAGGTGTGGACTTTGTGTAATTGACAGGACAGAGCTACGCCCTGAACTGGGAGGATAAATGCTCCACTGTCCTCTGTGAAAAGTTCACAAGATGAGAGCATGGGAATTGTCAGGTCTTTGGCTTGACGTCTTCAGAAGGAAAATCATCGGAGTCTTTAGCAAGGGTCGCAGCTTTAGAGCAGGGAGGGAGGGAGGAGGCTCTGCAGGTCAGAGCCTGGAGATGATGCCAAGAGTAGTGCTGGCGCTCTGGGAGGAGGGAAGCTGTGATGGACTATGATTGTTCTGACTGATATTTTACATCTTGACTTTCAAAGCACATCTGAGCGAGACTCACAGGAGGTTCGTGCTTAAAGTGAAAGCTCATGGGATCGTAGAGGAAGCTGGAAATTGGATGATGAGAAACAGATGCTGGTCCTTCCAGTTGGACAGCTGGAATCAGCAGATCCCCAAAGGACTGGGCTGTGGACTTCAGTTCAATGACCTCGGTGGTTGGACTGTCCTTTGGACACTCACATTTGAGAATGACGTCAAATTGTGTGGGAAAGAATGAAACTAGCCAAAGGAGATAGTTCAAACTGGACCGAGGAACATCCGATAAACAATGCTGGAAATTAAATGGATAAAGGAAGGACTTCCCTCCTGAACGCATCGACCATCACTGGGGTTCAAGCCCATAGACCTGGTCTCCCCTACCCTACCCTCCCCTACCCTACACTACCCTCCCCTCAGAGGTTCAAGCCCGTAGACCTGGTCTCCCCTCCCCTCCCCTCCCCTACCCTCCCCTCCCCTCAGAGGTTCAAGCCCATAGACCCGGGTCTCTCCTGAACGCATCGACCCTCACTGGGGTTCAAGCCCATAGACCTGGTCTCCCCTCCCCTACCCTCCCCTCCCCTACCCTACCCTCCCCTCCCCTCAGAGGTTCAAGCCCATAGACCTGGTCTCCCCTCCCCTCCCCTCCGAGGTTCAAGCCCATAGACCCGGGTCTCTCCTGAACGCATCGACCCTCACTGGGGTTCAAGCCCATAGACCTGGTCTCCCCTCCCCTACCCTCCCCTACCCTATCCTACCCTCCCCTACCCTCAGAGGTTCAAGCCCATAGACCCGGGTCTCCTCTCCTCCCCGACCCTACCCTACCCTCCCCTCCCCTCCCTTCAGAGGTTCAAGCCCATAGACCTGGTCTCCCCTCCCCTACCCTACCCTCCCCTCCCCTACCCTACCCTCAGAGGTTCAAGCCCATAGACCCGGGTCTCTCCTGAACGCATCGACCCTCACTGGGGTTCAAGCCCATAGACCTGGTCCCCCCTCCCCTACCCTACCCTCCCCTACCCTACCCTCCCCTACCCTCAGAGGTTCAAGCCCATAGACCTGGGTCTCTCCTGAACACACTGACCCTCACTGAGGTTCGATCTCATGGGCTCCAGAAACCCTCTGGTAGCTCTACGAAGAGGTAAAATTGAAAGGCCTCTGCCCTTGTGGTAAGTGGTTGCATATGTGGGCAAGTATCGTTTCAGTCTTTATAAAGCTTCAAAATAGATTGAAATGTTTGTCAGCCTTTGCGCAGCCTGCCTGAGTGGACAGCTGTCCTGGAAGCGGGGCGCGGGGTGCGAATCTTGCTGCCACTGGCTCTGCCTTGCCTCTGGTCCAGGTGGGCTCCAGGTGTGGGATGAGCTAGCCTCGCCCTCCATTACTGTCCCTGAGGAAGTGCAGCCTTCTGCAGTACTGGGGTGTTCAGATAGGATCGGCTGGGTCTGCAGAGATGGAGTGGTGTGTGGAGGGGTGTGGCCGATCAGGTACCTCGTGGGCCTGGAATCCTGGCATAGCTCTTCCTCATTCTAAGGGTGGGTGACTGCGAATGGTGAGTGAACACCATTCATGGCTCCTGTAACAAATGTATTTAAGTTACAAAGGATGACGGAATCAGCGCTGAGCTGAGCACCAAGGCAATGATTGAAAAGACTAAAGGGGCCTTTAGCAGCACCTGGCTGACATCGCCTAGCAACCAGGAGTGATGGCTGGAGGTTTAGAAGTGTTTTCCTGTTCGCCTGCAGTTACCAAATAGATGGGGAGTGAACCAATCTCACAAACCAGAGGAACAATCTGCCCACAGGGGTCGGTGTCACTCTCGGGCACCTCAGCTTGTAATAAATTACAAGAAAGGTGATGCTGTGGGTTGGCAATGGTTGCTAGGTGACGGATTGATGATGGGTTGGTGACGGGCGACGGGTTGCCGATGGTTGCTGGGTGACGGGTTGCCGATGGTTGCCAGGCGATGGGTTGCCGATGGTTGCTGGGCGACGGGTTGCCGATGGTTGCCGGGCGACGGGTTGCCATAAGAAGTAGGAGCAGGAGTAGGCCATACGGCCCCTCGGGCCTGCTCCGCCATTCAATAGGATCATGGCTGATCCGAACCTAGACTCACGTCCACTTCCCTGCCCGCTCCCCGTAACCCCTAATTCCCTTATCAGCTAGGAAACTGTCTATCTCCGTTTTAAATTTATTTAATGTCGCAGCTTCCACAGCTCTCTGGGGTAGCAAATTCCATAGATTTACTACCCTCTGAGTGAAGAAGTTTCTCCTCATCTCAGTTTTGAAAGGGCAGCCCCTTATTCTAAGATTATGCCCCCTAGTTCTAGTCTCACCCATCAGTGGAAACATCCTCACCGCATCCACCCGATCAATCCCCCTCACAATCTTATATGTTTCGATAAGATCGCCTCTCATTCTTCTGAACTCCAATGAGTAGAGTCCCAACCTACACAACCTTTCCTCATACGTCAACCCCCTCATCTCTGGAATCAACCGAGTGAACCTTCTCTGAACCGCCTAGAGAGCAAGTATATCTTTTCTTAAATATGGAAACCAAAACTGCACGCAGTATTCCAGGTGTGGCCTCACCAGTACCCTGTATAACTGCAGCAAGACTTCCCTGCCTTTATACTCCATCCCCCTTGCAATAAAAGCCAAGATTCCATTGGCCTTCCTGATCACCTGCTGCATCTGCATACTAACCTTCTGTGTTTCATGTACCAGGACCCCCAGATCCCTTTGTACTGTAGCACTTTGCAGTTTCTCTCCATTTAGATAATAACTTGCTCTTTGATTTTTTCTGCCAAAGTGCATAACCTCACACTTTCCAACATTATATTCCATCTGCCAAATTTCTGCCCACTCACTTAGCCTGTCTATGTCCTAAAAAGGTGACTCAACCGTGGATAACGAGGGAAATTAGGGACAGCATAAAATCAAAAAAAAGGGCATATCAACTGGCAAAAAAAAGCACCAGACCGGAAGATTGGGGGCAGTACAGGATACAGCAAAAGAGGACAAAGGGATTAATCAGGAAGGGGAAAATAGAATACGAAAGTAAACTTGCAGCAAACATAAAGACAGACTGCAAAAGCTTTTATCGGTATATCAGGAGGAAAGGACTGGTAAAATCCCAAGTCGGTCCCTTGCAGTCCGATTCGGGAGAATATATAATGGAGAATAAGGAAATGGCAGACCAATTAAACTCATACTTTGGTTCTGTATTCACAAAGGAGGACACAAATAACCTCCCAGGAATATCGGCAAACATAGGGACTAATGAGAGGGAGGAGCTGACAGAAATTAGTATCTCTAGGGATATGGTGTTGGGTAAGTTGAGGGGACTGAAGGCCGACAAATCCCCAGGGCCTGATAAACTACATCCTAGGGTACTTAAGGAGGTGGCCCTGGAGATAGCAGATGCTCTAAGGATCATCTTCCGGAACTCCATTGACTCGGGAACAGTACCCGTGGATTGGAGGGTAGCTAATGTTACCCCAATATTTAAAAAGGGGGGTAGAGAGAAAGCAGGGAATTATAGACCAGTAAGCCTTACATCGGTTGTGGGCAAAATGCTAGAGTCCATTATTAAGGATAAAATAGCGGAGCACTTGACAAATGGGGAAAGGATCGGACAGAGTCAACATGGATTTACAAAGGGTAAATCGTGTTTGACTAATCTGCTGGAATTTTTTGAGGAGGTAACTGGTAGAATAGATGGGGGAGAGCCAGTGGATGTGGTGTACCTTGACTTCCAGAAAGCCTTCGATAAGGTTCCACACAAAAGATTATCATGCAAAATTAAGGCTCATGGGATTGGGGGCAAAGTATTAACGTGGATAGAGAACTGGCTGGCGGATAGAAAACAGAGAGTTGGAATAAACGGCTCGTTTTCGGAGTGGCAGGCAGTGACCAGCGGGGTGCCGCAAGGATCTGTCCTGGGACCCCAGCTGTTCACAATATATATAAATGATCTGGATCAGGGAATTGGATGCAATATTTCCAAATTCGCTGACGACACTAAACTAGGAGGAGGGGTGGGCTCTGATGAGGATGTCAGGAGGCTACAGTGTGATTTGGACAGGTTGGGGGAATGGGCGGATACGTGGCAGATGCACTATAATGTGGATAAATGCGAGGTTATCCACTTTGGGGGTAAAAACAGGAGGGTAGATTATTATCTAAATGGCAATAGATTGGGAGATGGGGAAGTGCAGAGGGACCTGGGTGTTCTTGTGCACCAGTCACTGAAGGAGAGCATGCAGGTGCAACAGGCGATTAAGAAGGCAAATGGTATGTTGGCCTTCATATCAAGGGGGTTCGAGTATAGGAATAGGGATACCTTACTACAGCTGTACAAGGTGCTGGTGAGACCGCATCTGGAGTATTGTGTACAGTTTTGGTCGCCCCATCTGCGGAAGGATGTTCTTGCCATGGAAAGAGTGCAACGGCGATTCACCAGGCTGATACCTGGAATGGCGGGAATGACCTACGAAGAGAGATTAAATAGTTTGGGCTTGTACTCACTGGAGTTTAGAAGATTGAGAGGGGATCTCATCGAAACATATAAAATTATGGCAGGCCTGGACAGGCTGAATTCAGAGAGAATGTTTCCAATGGCCGGGGAGCACAGAACCAGGGGCCACAGTCTAAAAATAGCGGGCAAATCATTTAAAACAGAGATGAGGAAGAATTTCTTCACTCAAAGAGTGGTGAGCCTGTGGAATTCCCTGCCACAGAGGGCTGTGAAGGCTAATTCAATAAATATTTTCAAGAGAGAATTGGATATATTTCTGAAGGCTAAGGGGATTAAGGGTTACGGAGAAAAGGCGGGGACGGGGTACTGAACTGGTAAGATCAGCTATGATCTCAGACGAAGATCAGCCATGATCTCATTGAATGGCGGAGCAGGCTCGAAGGGCCGAATGGCCTACTCCTGTTCCTATCTCTATGTATCTATGTATCTATGTATGTCCTTTTGCAGGCTTTTTATGTCCTCCTCACTCACTGCTTTCCCTCCCATCTTTGTATCGTCGGCAAATTTGGATATGTTGCACTCGGTCCCTTCCTCCAAATCGTTAATATAGATTGTAAAGAGTTGGGGTCCCAGCACTGACCCCTATGGAACACCACTAGTTACTGATTGCCAGCCCGAGAATGAACCATTTATCCCAACTCTTTGTTTTCTGTTAGATAGCCAATCTTCCACCCATGCCAGTATATTACCCCCAATCCCGTGATTTTTTATCTTGATCAGTAATCTTTTGTGTGGCACCTTGTCAAATGCCTTTTGGAAGTCCAAATACACTACATCCACTGGTTCCCCTTTATCCACCCTGTATGTTACGTCCTCAAAGAATTCGAGCAAATTTGTCAAACATGACTTCCCCTTCGTAAAACCATGCTGACTCTGTCCTATTAAATTATGTTTATCCAAATGCTCTGTTACTGTTTCCTTAATAATGGACTCCAACATTTTGCCAACCACAGATGTTAGGCTGGGCGACAGGTTGCCGATGGTTGCCGGGCAACGGGTTGCCGATGGTTGCTGGGCGACGGGTTGCCGATGGTTGCCGGGCGACGGGTTGCCGATGGTTGCTGGGCGACGGGTTGCCGATGGTTGCTGGGCGACGGGTTGCCGGGTGATGGGTTGGTGATGGGTTGGCAATGGTTGCTAGGTGACGGATTGATGATGGGTTGGTGATGAGTGATGGGTTGGCAATGGTTGCTGGGTGACGGGTTGCCGATGGTTGCTGGGTGATGGGTTGCCGATGGTTGCTGGGTGACGGGTTGCCGATGGTTGCTGGGTGACGGGTTGCCGATGGTTGCCGGGTGATGGTGGTGAAGGCACGACCCTGACTGGGGCTCCCACCAAACCAGCTCGCTAATTACTGCCCTCGACCCACAGCAGCCCACACGATACTGACGTTTCCATGGCGACCAGCTGCCGATCTCACTCAGCCTGCTCCCGAGTGTAAATAATCACATTCTTTCACTTAACTCCTTGGATTCCGCAGAGAGTGACGGTTCAGGAATCCAGCCGGGCTCCTCACTCACCGACTGGCCAGTGTGTCGGGTCCCTCGTGTTTGTGGGAATTAGCAGCCAGGCGTCCTGCTCCTGATCCCTATCCGGGGATTCCTGCTGGGATGAACCGTCTCCGCTGTACTGCCTCTCATGGTCGACTTACCTGTTGACACGGGAGTAGCGTCCCAGTGTGACTCAGCACCCTTGGGATGGGAGGAGCAAAACTGGGGCAGAAATGTGGAAATGGTTTGCTTCAGGCGGGTAAAGTGTTGGATTTGGAACGCGGAGGCACATGGACCCTAGATCCTGAGTATTGGAGGAGATTGGGGACCTTTGTCTGAGGGAGAGGGGCTAACTGTCCCGAGGGTGGGGGGGGGAGTGGGGCCAACTGGTCTGGGGGGAGCGTTGGAGCCCGATAACCTAAGCATTATCGGGTCTATATCTGAAGCCTCGATACTTATGAACGCTCTCGACCCTGTAAGAGAGACGGCAGTTGCAGGGCCCCTCAGTCCCTGTGCCCCCTCGAGGGCGATGACTCACAGCCTGTGACACCAGTCAACACACAGCTGCAGGCAGTGACTATATCAATTAGCATTTCAAACCCACGGCCTTAATTAAAGCAAAGCTCACCGCAGCAGCACACTGAGGATTCTCCAGCTCGCCGTCTCCGACATTTTTTATTTAACCAAAAAACAGATTGGGCCAGATTTTGTTGAACGACACTCGCTGTTATTGATGTGGAAATCGGCCAGAATCTTGTAGCGAGGAAGAGATACCCCTTGAATGGGTGAACTGTCACAAGGTGCTGGCTGATTTGTGCCGCTACACCGTTAGCTTTGTGTAAACGGCATCTCGCGCTTAACCTCCCCGTGATTTGCAATCAGTTGCTGCATTTGCACTGTGGCGTACCGATCCTACAGCACGTTCATTGCCCGTTAAACTTGCCACAGAAAGTGAAGTCTAGTAATTTTCAGCACAAGTACCCTGTTAACAACGTGATAATTGTGACTGACGGCCAGTCAACCCCTCTGGCCCTGAAAGTAAACAATTGCGAGTATGGAGTTTCATTCCTTCAGGTTGTGAATTGTTTTAGGAGATTTTAAAAATGTCAAATTTTAATTTCCAATTTTTTTCTTACTTTTCCTTTCCGTCTCTCCCTCTCTTAATCCAGTCTTTCTTTCCCTCTCTATTTCTCTTTCTGTACACGATTTAATATTCAATTCACCCATTCTAATTCACCCCATTTCCTTCTCAGTCCTTCCTGTTTATTTCTCAATCCTTTAATCGCATTGGTTAAGGAGATACACTGTATGTCCCACTGTTCACCGAGGTCCCAGATGTCCTGTTGCCCTCACTGCCCCGTTATCAGCTCGCACTACCAGCAACTTTGTGGGCAAATTTTTTAAACCTAAACGTGCACGAACAAGTCTAACAGGCCGTGAGATGCCCCGCGCAAGCACCATCTGGGCCTTGCTGACATTTTAGACCCGGCATCATTTTATTTTCTATTACAAAGAGAGACCTGATCCCCTTCTCTGTGCGCTGCAGCCCAGCACACCTCTCCGTAACACACTGATATACCCCACACCCTCTGTAACACACTGATATACCCCACACCCTCTGTAACACACTGATATACCCCACACCCTCTGTAACACACTGATATACCCCACACCTTCTGTAACACACTGATATACCCCACACCCTCTGTAACACACTGATATACCCCACACCCTCTGTAACACACTGATATACCCCACACCCTCTGTAACACACTGATATACCCCACACCTTCTGTAACACACTGATATACCCCACACCCTCTGTAACACACTGATATACCCCACACCCTCTGTAACACACTGATATACCCCACACCCTCTGTAACACACTGATATACCTCACACACTCTGTAACACACTGATATACCCCACACCCTCTGTAACACACTGATATACCCCACACCCTCCGTAACACACTGATATACCCCACACCCTCTGTAACACACTGATATACCTCACACCCTCTGTAACACACTGATATACCCCACACCCTCTGTAACACACGGATATACCCCACACCCTCTGTAACACACTGATATACCCCACACCCTCTGTAACACACTGATATACCCCACACCCTCTGTAACACACTGATATACCTCACACCCTCTGTAACACACTGATATACCCCACACCCTCCGTAACACACTGATATACCCCACACCCTCTGTAACACACGGATATACCCCACACCCTCTGTAACACACTGATATACCCCACACCCTCTGTAACACACTGATATACCCCACACCCTCTGTAACACACTGATATACCCCACACCCTCTGTAACACACTGATATACCCCACACCCTCTGTAACACACTGATATACCTCACACCCTCTGTAACACACTGATATACCCCACACCCTCTGTAACACACTGATATACCCCACACCCTCCGTAACACACTGATATACCCCACACCCTCTGTAACACACTGATATACCCCACACCCTCTGTAACACACTGATATACCTCACACCCTCTGTAACACTCTGATATACCCCACACCCTCCGTAACACACTGATATACCCCACACCCTCTGTAACACACGGATATACTCCACACCCTCTGTAACACACTGATATACCCCACACCCTCCGTAACACACTGATATACCCCACACCCTCTGTAACACACTGATATACCTCACACACTCTGTAACACACTGATATACCCCACACCCTCTGTAACACACTGATATACCCCACACCCTCTGTAACACACGGATATACCCCACACCCTCTGTAACACACGGATATACCCCACACCCTCTGTAACACACGGATATACCCCACACCCTCCGTAACATACTGATATACCCCACACCCTCTGTAACACACTGATATACCCCACACCCTCTGTAACACACTGATATACCCCACACCCTCTGTAACACACTGATATACCTCACACCCTCTGTAACACACTGATATACCCCACACCCTCTGTAACACACGGATATACCCCACACCCTCTGTAACACACGGATATACCCCACACCCTCTGTAACACACGGATATACCCCACACCCTCTGTAACACACTGATATACCCCACACCCTCTGTAACACACTGATATACCCCACACCCTCTGTAACACACTGATATACCCCACACCCTCTGTAACACACTGATATACCCCACACCCTCTGTAACACACGGATATACCCCACACCCTCTGTAACACACTGATATACCCCACACCCTCTGTAACACACTGATATACCCCACACCCTCTGTAACACACGGATATACCTCACACCCTCTGTAACACAGTGATAAACCCCACACCCTCTGTAACACACTGATATACCCCACACCCTCTGTAACACACGGATATACCCCACACCCTCTGTAACACACTGATATACCCCACACCCTCTGTAACACACGGATATACCCCACACCCTCTGTAACACACTGATATACCTCACACCCTCTGTAACACAGTGATATACCCCACACCCTCTGTAACACACTGATATACCCCACACCCTCTGTAACACACTGATATACCCCACACCCTCTGTAACACACTGATATACCCCACACCCTCTGTAACACACTGATATACCCCACACCCTCTGTAACACACTGATATACCCCACACCCTCTGTAACACACTGATATACCTCACACCCTCTGTAACACACTGATATACCCCACACCCTCTGTAACACACTGATATACCCCACACCCTCTGTAACACACTGATATACCCCACACCCTCTGTAACACACTGATATACCCCACACCCTCTGTAACACACTGATATACCTCACACCCTCTGTAACACACTGATATACCCCACACCCTCTGTAACACACTGATATACCCCACACCCTCTGTAACACACTGATATACCCCACACCCTCTGTAACACACTGATATACCCCACACCCTCTGTAACACACTGATATACCCCACACCCTCTGTAACACACTGATATACCCCACACCCTCTGTAACACACGGATATACCCCACACCCTCTGTAATACACTGATATACCCCACAGCCTCTGTAACACACTGATATACCCCACACCCTCTGTAACACACTGATATACCCCACACCCTCTGTAACACACTGATGTACCCCACACCCTCTGTAACACACTGATATACCTCACACACTCTGTAATACACTGATATACCCCACACCCTCTGTAACACACTGATATACCCCACAGCCTCTGTAACACACTGATATACCCCACAGCCTCTGTAACACACTGATATACCCCACACCCTCTGTAACACACTGATATACCCCACACCCTCTGTAACACACTGATATACCCCACACCCTCTGTAACACACTGATATACCCCACACCCTCTGTAACACACTGAATTACCACACACCCTCTGTAACACACTGATATACCCCACAGCCTCTGTAACACACTGATATACCCCACACCCTCTGTAACACACTGATATACCCCACACCCTCTGTAACACACTGATATACCCCACACCCTCTGTAACACACTGATATACCCCACACCCTCTGTAACACACTGATATACCCCACAGCCTCTGTAACACACTGATATACCCCACACCCTCTGTAACACACTGATATACCCCACACACCTCACTGTAAAACTGATACAGAAACATAGAAACCTATAAGATAGGAGCAGGAGTAGGCCATTCGGCCCCTCAAGCCAGTTCTGCCATTTAATGAGATCATGGCTGATCATCCAAATTCAGTACCCTGTCCCTGCTTTCTCCCCATATCCCTTGATCCCTTTAGCCTTAAGAAATATAGCTAACTCCTTCTTGAATATATTTAATGAATTGGCCTCTACTGCCTTCTGTGGTAGAGAATTCCACAGGTACACCACTCTCTGGGTGAAGAAATTCCTCCTCATCTCTGTCCTAAATGGCTTATCCCTTATCTTTAGACTGTGATCCCTGGTTCTGGACTCCCCCGCCATTGGGAACATCCTTCCTGCATCTAGTCTGTCTAGTCCTGTTAGAATTTTATAAGTTTCAATGAGATCCCCTCTCATTCTTCGAAACTCTAGCGAATATAAGCTTAATCGACCCAATCTCTCTTCATACGTCATTCCTGCCATCCCAGTTATCAGTCTGGTGAATCTTCACTGCACTCCCTCCATGGCAAGAACATCCTTCCTCAGATAAGGCGACCAAAACTGCATACAATACTCAAGGTGTGGTATCACCAAGGCCCTGTACAACTGCAGCAAGACATCCTTGCTCCTGTACTCGAATCCTCTCACTTTGAAGGCCAACATACCATTTGCCTTCTTAACTGCCTGCTGCACCTGCATGCTTACCTTCAGTGACTGGTGCACAAGGACACCCAGGTCTCGTTGCACTTCCCCTTTTCCCAATCTATTGCCGTTCAGATAATAATCTGTCTTCCTGTTTTTGCCACCAAAGTGGATAACCTCGCATTTATCCACATTATACTGCATCTGCCATGCATCTACCGAATCACCCAACCTGTCCAAATCATAGTGGAGTTTCTCTGCATCCTCCTCACAGCACACACGCCCACCCAGCTTTGTGTCGTCTGCAAACTTGGAGATATTACATCTAGTTCCCTCGTCTAGATCATTAATGTATATTGTGAATAGCTGGAGTCCTAGCTCCGATCCCTGCGGTACCCCACTAGTCACTGCCTGCCACTCGGAAAAAGACCCGTTTATTCCAATTCTTTGCTTCCTGCCTGCCAACCGGTTCTCTATCCAAGTCAGTACCTTACCCCCAATCCCATGTGCTTTAACCTTGCACGCCAATCTCTTATGCGGGACCTTATCGAAAGCCTTCTGAAATTCCAAATACACCACATCCGCTGGTTCTCCCTTATCTATTCTACCAGTTACATCCTGAAAAAATTTCAGTAGATAGTCAAGCATGATTTACCTTTTGTAAATCCATGTTGACTTTGTCCAATCCTGTCACTTTTCCAAGTGCTCTGCTATTACATCTTTTATAATGGACTCTAGCATTTTCCCCACTACCGATGTCAGGCTTACCGGTCTATAATTCCCCGTTTTTTCTCTACCACCTTTTTTGAATAGTGGGGTAACATTAGCTACCCTCCAATCCATGGGAACTATTCCAGAGACTATAGAATTTTGGAAGATGACCAGCAATGCACCTACTATTTCTAGGGCCACTTCCTTAAGTACCCTAGGATGTAGATTATCAGGCCCTGGGGATTTATCGGCCTTCAATGCCGTCAATTTCTCTAACACCATTTCCCTACAAATACTGATTTCATTCAATTCCTCCCTCTAATTAGACCCTATGTTCCCCGACATCTCTGGAAGGTTATTTGTGTCCTCCTTTGTGAAGACAGAACCAAAGTATGTATTTAATTGGTCTGCCATTTCTTTGTTCCCCATTATAAATTCCCCTGATTCCGACTGCAAGGGACCTACGCTTGACTTCACCAATCTTTTTCTCTTCACATATCTATAGAAGCTTTTACAGTCAGTTTTTATGTTCCGTGCAAACTTACTCTCATATTCTATTTCCCCCCATCTAATTAATCCCTTTGTCCTCCTTTGCTGAATCCTAAACTGCTCCCAATCCTCAGGTTTGCTGCTTTTTCTGGCCAATTTATATGTCCTCTCCTTGGATCTTATGCTATCCCTAATTTCCCTTGTTAGCCACGGTTGAGTCATCTTTGTTGTTTTATTTTTATGCCAAACAGGGATGAATAAATTCTGTAGTTCACCCATGCGAACTTTAAATGTTTGCCATTGCCTATCCACCGTCAACCCTTTAAGTAACGTTCCCCAATCCATCCTAGCCAACTCGCACCTCATACCATTGTACTTTCCTTTATTTAAATTCAGGACCCTAGTCTCTGAGTCAACTACTTCAGTCTCCATCTTAATGAAGAATTCTATCATATTATGATCGTTCCTCCCCTAGGGGCCTCACACAACAACATTGTTAATTAATCCTTTCTCATTACATAATACCCAGTCTAGGATGGCCTGATCTCTAGTTGGTTCCTCGACATATTGGTCCAGGAAACCATCCCGTATACACTCTAGGAGTTCCTCCTCCACAGTATTGTTACTAATTTGGTTAGCCCAATCTGTATGTAGATTAAAGTCACCCATGATAACTGCTGTGCCCTCATTGCACGCGTCTCTAATTTCCCATTTAATGCCATCCCCAAACTCAGCATTAATGTTTGGGGGTCGGTATACAACCCCCACTAACGTTTTCTGCCCCTTGGTATTTCTCAGCTCTACCTATACAGATTCCACATCATCAGAGCTAATATCCTTCCTTACTATTGTGTTAATCTCTTTAACCAGCAATGCTACCCCACCTCCTTTTCCTTTTTGCCTGTCCTTCCTGAATATTGAATACCCCTGGATGTTGAATTCCCAGCTTTGGTCACCCTGGAGCCATGTCTCCGTAATTCCAATTACATCATATCCGTTTACATCTGTTTGCGCAGCTAATTCATCCACCTTACTACGAATGCTCCTCGCATTAAGACACAAAGCTTTCAGGCTTGTTTTTTTAACACGCTTAGTCCTTTTAGAATTATTATTTACTGTAGCCCTGTTTGATTTACACCCTTAATTTCTCTGCCTTCCACTCTTGCTTTTCTCCTTCCTGTCTTTTGTTTCTATCCTTGCTTCCCTTTCCTCTGTCTCCCTGCACAGGTTCCCAACCCCCTGCCATTTTAGTTTAGTTTAAACCCTCCCGTACAGCACTAGGTCCCGCCCAAGTGCAAACCGTCCAGTTTGTACTGGTCCCACCTCTCCCAGAACCGGTTCCAATGTCCCAGGAATTTGAATCCCACCCCCTTGCACCATTCCTCTAGCCATGTATTCATCTGAAATATCCTTCTATTTCTACTCTGACTAGCACGTGGCACTGGTAGCAATCCTGAGATTACTACCTTTGAGGTCCTACTTTTTAATTTACCTCCTAACTCCCTGTATTCAGCTTTTAGGACCTCATCCCATTTTTTACCTATATCGTTGGTACCTGTATGCACCACGACAACTGATTATTCACTCTCCCCCTCCAGAATGCCCTGCAGCCGCCCCGAGACATCCTTGACCCTTGCACCAGGGAGGCAACATACCATCCTGGAGTCTCATTTGCGGCCGCAGAAACACCTATCTATTCCCCTTACAATAGAATCCCCTATCACTATAGCTCTCCCACTCTTTTTCCTCCCGTCCTGTGCAGCAGAACCACCCACGGTGCCAGGAAGTTGGCTGCTGCTGCCTTCCCCCGATAAGCCATCTCCCTCCACAATATCCAAAGTGGTATATCTGTTTGAGAGGGGGATGGCCACAGGGGACCCCTGCACTACCTGTCTGCGCCTACTACTCTGCCTGGCGGTCACCCATTCTCTTCCTGCCTGTGCAGCCTTTACCCAACACATGCCCGTAACACACTGATATACCTCACACCCCCCGGAACACACTGATATATCCCACACCTCTTACTGTAATACTCTGATATACCTCACACCCTCACTGTAACACTCTGATATACTCCACACCCCTCACTGTAATACTCTGATATACCTCACACCACTCACTGCAACACTCTGACATACCCCACACTGTAATACCCACACCCTTCACTAACACTGATATACCCCACACCCCTCCGTAACATACTGAAATACCCCACACTCCTCACTTTAATACTGATACACCCAATACCCCTCACTGTAACATTGATATACCCTACACCCCTCACTGTAACACTGGTATGTGGAAAACTGCCCAGGTATGTCCTGTCCACAAAAAGCAGGACAAATCCAAGCTGGCTAAATACTGCCCCATCAGTTTACCCTCAATCACCAGCAAAGTGTCACCAACAATGCTATCAAGCGGCACTTATTCACCAATAACCTGCTCACGGATGCTCAGTTTGGGTTCTGCTAGGACCACCTGGCTCCAGACCAGACATCAAGGCAGCATTTGACCGAGTGGGGCATCAAGGAGCCCGAGTAAAACTGAAGTCAATGGGTATCCGGGGGGGGGGGGTGGAAACTCTGCACTGGCTGGAGTCGTACCTAGCACAAAGGAAGATGGTTGTGGTTGTAGGAGTCCAATCATCTCCGCCCCAAGATATCGCAGGAGTTCCTCAGGGCAGCGTCCTAGGCCCATCTTCAGCTGCTTCATCAATGACCTTCCCTCCATCATAAGGTCAGAAATGGGGGATGTTCGCTAATGACTGCACAGTGTTCAGTGTCATTCGCAACTCCTCAGATAATGAAGCAGTCCATGCCCGCATGCAACAAAACCTAGAAGACATTCAGGCTTGGGCTGATAAGCGGCAGGTAACATTCAGGCCACAAAAGTGCCAGGCAATGATTATCTCCAACAAGCGAGAGTCTAACCACCGCCCCTTGACATTCAATGACATTACCATCGCCGAATTCCCCACCATCAATATTCTGGAGGTCAGCATTGACCAGAAACTTAACTGGACCAGCCACATAAATACTGTGGCAACAAGAGCAGGTCAGAGGCTGGGTATTCTGCGGCGAGTGTCTCACCTCCTGACTCCTCAAAGCCTTTCCACCATCTACAAGGCACAAGTCAGGAGTGTGATGGAATGCTCTCCACTTGCCTGGATCAGTGCAGCTTTTAGCAGGCAGCCATATCCGAGGGTCTTTAGGGAGCAATTCTTGTACCTCAACTTCAGTGATGACCAAGGCTTCCCCATGGTGCAGGGTGCGATTGACTACACGCACATTGCCTTGCGTGCACCTCATGTGAACTCGGCCACTTTCCTCAACTGAAAGGGATTCCACTCCCTCAACGTGCAGCTGGTGTGTGACCACAGGCAGCTCACCATGCAGGTGAATGCCCGTTGTCCTGCCAGTAGTCACGATTCCTTTATTCTGCGGCAGTCCTCTGTGCCAGCTGGATTTGACCCACCACGGCAAGTCAATGGCTGGCTACTGGGCGACAAGGGTTGTCCACTCATGACTCTAGTACGGAACCCACGCACACGTGCACAGCAGGCCTACAGTGAGAGCCATGCTGCCACAAGGATCGATAGGGCAAACCATCGGCCTCCTCAAGCAACACTTCCACTGTCTGGACCACTCTGGAGGAGCCCTGCAGTACTTAGCTGAGCGGGTATCAAGATTTGTGGTATATTGCTGCATGCTACATAACTTGGCCATTATGAGGGAATGGCCCTTGCCACCACCTATCAGGTGAGAAGCAGGAGCACAAGAGGAGGAGGAAGGAAGGATACAGCCCCTTTCTGCCCGGGCTCTACATGATCAAATAATTAATAAGCTATACCGGTAACCTCAACCACAACTCCCCATTAACCAACAGTCCCACACTCTTTACCTTTCCTCTATCACTGACCATCACATCATCCACTTTCCCACAACACAAAAATAAAAACCACCAGAAAATACACATTACAATCCAAAGTTATAAATTCAATCATTAGGTAATGCATACTAAATAAACGAATCCCCCTTGTGCATTCCCTTCATGCCGCGTGGTGCCTTTGCCTCTCCTGGTGCTCCCCACTGCCTGCAGCATAGGTGGTGGAAGGCTGCTGGCCTTCCATTGAGGAGATTGCAGCTGGCCTGTGGGGCGGCCGACATTGCCTCCCCGTTAAGCAGCGCCTCGATTTAAAAATTCTCATCCTTGTTTTCAAATCCCTCCATGGCCTAGCCCCTCCCTATCTCTGTAATCTCCTCCAGCCCCACAACCCCCCCGAGATATCTGCGCTCCTCTAATTCTGCCCTCTTGAGCATCCCTGATTATAATTGCTCAACCTTTGGTGGGCTGTGCCTTCAGCTGCCTGGGCCCTAAGCTCTGGAATTCCCTGCCTAAACCACTCTACCTCTTTCTCCTTTAAGACGCTCCTTAAAACCTACCTCATTGACCAAACTCTGTCTTCATATCATCTTATGTGGCTTGGTGTCAAATTTTGCTTTATAACAGTCCTATGAAGCGCCTTGGGAAGTTTTACTATGTTAAAGGCGCTAAATAAATAGAATTGTTGTGATGGACACTACCTGTACATGATTGATTGGCTGGAGTCCGGTGGGATCGATTGGCTCAAGTCCGGTGTAATCGATTGGCTCAAGTCCTGTGTGATCGATTGGCTCGAGTCCGGTGTGATCGATTGGCTCGAGTCCGGTGTAATCGATTGGCTCGAGTCCTGTGTGATCGATTGGCTCGAGTCCTGTGTGATCGATTGGCTCGAGTCCTGTGTGATCTATTGGCTCAAGTCCAGCGTGATCGATTGGCTCGAGTCCGGTGTGATCGATTGGCTGGAGTCCGGTGTAATCGATGGGCTCGAGTCCGGTGTGATCGATTGGCTCGAGTCCGGTGTGATCAATTGGCTCGAGTCCGGTGTGATCGATGGGCTCGAGTCCGGTGTGATCGATTGGCTGGAGTCCGGTGTGATCGATGGGCTCGAGTCCGGTGTGATCGATTGGCTCGAGTCTGGTGTGATCGATTGGCTGGAGTCCGGTGTAATCGATGGGCTCGAGTCCGGTGTGATCGATTGGCTGGAGTCCTGTGTGATCGATTGGCTCGAGTCCTGTGTGATCGATTGGCTCGATTCCGGTGTGATCGATTGGCTCGAGTCCGGTGTGATCGATTGGCTCGAGTCCTTTGTGATCGATTGGATGGTGTCCTGTGTGATCGATTGGCTGGAGTCAAATGGTATGTTGGCCTTCATAGCGAGAGGATTCGAGTACAGGAGCAAGGATGTCTTGTTGCAGTTGTACAGGGCCTTGGTGAGACCACACTTTGAGTACTGTGTGCAGTTTTGGTCGCCTTGTTGAGATACCGCGGCAAACGTGGGAGTCGAGACAGAGCTATTGAAAACACAACTGCTTTATTCTGACCACATGGCAAACAGGAACTAGAAAAGCCCGCGCATCCACTTAAATACTTCCCAGACAGGAAGTGCTCCCGGCAGCCTGTCCCTGCGGGAAACAAGTTGCTGGAGGAAAGGGCCCCCGGCTGGGGGCTTCTGCTTAGACTGTCTGTGCCGCCGTGAGCGGATTATGTCCAGTGGTGGCGTGTCGCCACAGAGCTCCCCCCAGAATCCGCTTAGGAGGAGTGGACGAGTCGTGACGGTGGTCTAATGGTTCTGCTGCAGCGGCTCTGAGTGGTCGCCGGTCTGGTTGGTTGGGTCGGGCGGTTTGCCGCCGGCTGTGCTGGCTTGCCGGGGGGACGGCCTCTGGCTGGAGGCTGGGCCACGGGGACCTGTTCCCCTGGTTCTGTGTGTGCTGGTTTGAGCCGGTCGATGGAGACTGTCTCGACCCTGTCGCCGAGTCGCAGCTTGAATACCTTGTCCCCGGTTTGTAGTACTGCGTACGGACCATCGTACGGGGGTCGCAGGGGCCCGCGGTGCGCGTCGTGTCGCACGAAGACGAAGCGCGCCTGCTGTAAATTTGGCGGGACGTGAGGTGCAAGTTCGCCATGTCGGTTGACCGGAAGTGGGGCGAACTGCTGAGCGGAAGAGAAAGAGTCGAGCCGCTGCTGTTCGGCCGACCAAGGCTTGGTAGGCTCCGGAAGGAATTCGCCTGGGACGCGCAGCGGTTGTCCGTAGACTAACTCCGCTGCCGAGGACTGGAGGTCTTCCTTGAACGCGGTGCGTAGGCCGAGTAGCACCCACGGTAGGCGGTCAGTCCAGGTACTGTCCTGCAGGCCGGCGCGGAGTGAGGCCTTGAGTGACCTGTGGAAGCGTTCACAAAGTCTGTTGGCCTGCGGGTGGTACGCCGTGGTGCGGTGGAGCGTCACCCCGAGGTTGCGTGCTGTGGCCGTCCAGAGTTCGGAGGTGAACTGGGCACCTCTGTCGGAGGTTATGTCGGCCGGTACGCCGAACCTCGCAACCCAGGTGTTAATGAACGCCCTGGCGATGTCGGCTGTGGTGGTGGAGGTCAGCGGCACTGCCTCAGGCCAGCGTGTGTAGCGGTCGACCATCGTGAGGAGATAAGTTTGGCCTTGCGATGGCGGCAGGGGACCGACGATGTCGACGTGTACGTGGTCGAGGCGGCGGCTGGGTACCTCGAAGTCTCCCAGGGGTGCTTTGGTGTGCAGCTGTACCTTAGCCCGTTGGCAGGCAAGGCAGGAGGTGGCCCAAGTCCGAACATCTCTGCTAAGGCCGCGCCAGACGAAGCGCTTGGAGAGGAGTTTGACGGATGCGCGGGAACCCGGGTGAGAGAGCCCGTGGAGCGCGTCAAAGACGCGGCGGCGCCAGGTCTCAGGGACGACCGGCCTGGGTTGGCCGAGTGAGACGTCGCACGTGACTGCCGTGGCTTCGGGCCCGTGCGCGACCTTGGCTAGGCGTAGCCCTGGCAGGCTGGTAGCCACCGAGAGGAGGTCTGGGTCCGTGAGCTGGGCCGCTGCTAGTTGTGCGTAGTCGACCGCGAGGTGATTCGCACAGACGGCGGGACGGGAAAGGCAGTCGGCGACCACGTTGTCTCTACCGGAGACGTGCTGAATGTCCGTAGTAAACTCGGAGACGGCCGCGAGCTGGCGTTGCTGCCTAGCGGACCAGGGTTCGGTGTGCTTGGCCATCGCGTATGTGAGTGGCTTGTGGTCCACATACGCGGTGAAGGGGCGGCCTTCCAGGAGGAACCTGAAATGGCGGACCGACAGGTGGAGTGCGAGAAGCTCGCGGTCGAAAGTGGAGTATTTGACCTCCGGGGGGGCGCAGTTGGCGGCTGTAGAAGGCAAGTGGCTGCCACGCGCCGTTGACCCACTGCTCGAACACGGCCCCGACCGCGTGGTCGGAGGCGTCGGTGGTGAGCGCGACCCGGGCATCGGCCCTCGGGTGCGCGAGCAGAGTGGCGTCGGCGAGCGCGTTTTTGGTGGCGTCGAAGGCGGCTGCCGTGTCAGTGGTCCAGGCTACGTCCATCTTGCCGGATTTTCCTCGGAGGGAGTCGTATAGGGGCTTCATAAGGGCTGCGGCTCTGGGGATGAACCTGTTGTAGAAGTTCACCATCCCGAGGAACTCCTGGAGGCCCTTGATGGTTGTGGGGCGGGGGAATTGCTGGACGGCCTGCACCTTGTTGGGCAGGGGGACGGCCCCAGCAGGGGTGATGTGGTGACCGAGAAAATCGATCTCGGTTAGGCCGAATTGGCACTTCGCCGGGCTGAGGATGAGCCCGTGTTGGGCTAGGCGCCCGAACAGGATGCGAAGGTGTTCGAGGTGTTCCTGTTTGGAGGAGCTGGCCACGAGAATGTCATCTAGATAGACGAATAGGAAGTTCAGGTCCCGGAGGACTGAGTCCATAAGGCGCTGGAAAGCCTGTGCTGCATTCTTGAGGCCGAAGGGCATCCTCAGGAACTCGAACAGGCCGAATGGGGTGATGACGGCCGTTTTGGGGATGTCCGCGGGGTGTACGGGGACTTGGTGGTAACCGCGCACCAGGTCGACTTTGGAAAAGACGGTTCATCCGGCCAGTCGGGCCGAGAAGTCCTGGATGTGTGGCACCGGGTACCGATCGGGGGTGGTGGTGTCGTTGAGGCAGCGGTAGTCCCCGCAAGGGCGCCAGCCTCCGCCGGGCTTGGGGGCGATGTGGAGGGGCGAGGCCCAAGGGCTGCTGGAGCGGCGGATGATGCCGAGTTGTTCCATGTTGGTAAACTCGGCCCGCACGATTTCCAGCTTGGCCGGGTTGAGTCTGCGGGCGTGGGCAGAAACTGGGGGGCCGGTGGTGGGGATATAGTGTTCCACACCGTGCTTGGCGGCTTTGGCCGAAAAGGTCGGGTTAGTGAGGGCGGGAAACTCAGCTAGGAGTGCCGAGTAGTCGTCCGTGGCTCTGGCGAGGCAGTAGGTCGTCGGGCCGGCTGAATGGGCCGGGGTAAAGGCGCCGGGGATGGGGGCCATAGTGTTGATGTCGACGAGGCGGTGCCTCGGAATGTCGACAAGGAGGCCGTGGGCGCGTAGGAAGTCGGCGCCGATGAGTGGGCAGAGGAGCTTGGCTGTCAGGAACTCCCAGCGGTAGCGGCGGCCCGCGAGGTCGAGCGTGACCATGCGGGTGCCATATGTGCGGATTTCAGAGCCGTTGGCTGCAGCCAGTGTGATACCCCGTGTGCCGCGTTGGATCTTGAGGGCGGAGGCGGGGGTGATGCTGTGCTGGGCCCCTGTGTCGCACAGAAATCGGCGGTTGGTTCTGTCGTCAGTGACGTACAGTAGGGGCTCCTTCTGCCCCGCGGCCATCGCGGGGGCCGGTGCGGGGGGGGTTTGAAGGAACACGGTGGCGTGCAGCGTTGAGCCCTAGCGCCAAAACGGGTGTGGTAGTAGCAGTGACCCGGAGTGGTAGGGCGGTCGGGCCTAACGGCCCGGGTAGACCGCGTGGTCGTTGCCGTGAGGTCGGGCGCGACGTCGCGAGCGGCCTGTGCAGAGAGCAGCTGGTCGGCCTTTTCGGCTATCTCATTCAGGTCCGTGGAGTCAGACTCCACAAGGAGCGGGCGGATGCTGGCGGGGAGCTGCCGAATGAAAAGCGTGCGAAAAAGGGCGCCGGGATTTTTGTCGTCTGAGAGGGACAGCATGTGGGAAAGCAGGTCTGATGGTGAAGCGTCACCAAGGCCGGGGAGGTCCAGGAGTTGGCAGTGGCGCTGGTAAGAGGACGTTTGAAATTTTTTAAGTAGCACAGCCTTCAGATGCTCGTACTTGCCCTCCGTTGGTGGATTCTGCAGCGCTGCCCAAACCTTGGGGACTGTAGCGTAGGTGAGCGAGGCGACGAGGTAGTCGTACTTCGTGGCGTCGACTGTAATGCCTTTCAGCCGGAATCTGGACTCAGCTTGAACGAACCAGGCTTCGGCGAGGTTCTCCCAAAAGTCAGGTAATTTAACCGTGACTACGTTTGTATCCGCCATGCTAGCTTAGGATTCGTCCTGAGCGTCGGGGTCACCAGTGTTGAGATACCGCGGCAAACGTGGGAGTCGAGACAGAGCTATTGAAAACACAACTGCTTTATTCTGACCACATGGCAAACAGGAACTAGAAAAGCCCGCGCATCCACTTAAATACTTCCCAGACAGGAAGTGCTCCCGGCAGCCTGTCCCTGCGGGAAACAAGTTGCTGGAGGAAAGGGCCCCCGGCTGGGGGCTTCTGCTTAGACTGTCTGTGCCGCCGTGAGCGGATTATGTCCAGTGGTGGCGTGTCGCCACAGCCTTACCTGAGGAAGGATGTTCTTGCCATGGAGGGAGTGCAATGAAGAGTTACCAGACTGATACCTGGGATTGCAGGAATGATGTATGAGGAGAGATTGGGTCTATTAGACTTATATTCGCTAGAGTTTAGAAGAATGAGAGGGGATCTCATTGAAACTTATAAAATTCTAACAGGACTAGACAGACTAGATGCAGGAAGGATGTTCCCGATGGCGGGGGAGTCCAGAACCAGGGGTCACAGTCTAAGGATAAGGGGTAAGCCATTTAGGACAGAGATGAGGAGGAATTTCTTCACCCAGAGAGTGGTGAACCTGTGGAATTCTCTACCACAGAAGGCAGTTGAGGCCAGTTCATTAAATATATTCAAGAAGGAGTTAGATATATTTCTTAAGGCTAAAGGGTCCAAGGGATATGGGGAGAAAGCAGGGACAAGGTACTGAATTTAGATGATCAGCCATGATCTCATTAAATGGCGGAGCAGGCTCGAGGGGCCGAATGGCCTACTCCTGCTCCTATCTTCTATGTTTCTATTTTTATGAGTCCTGTGTGATCGATTGGCTCGAGTCCTGTGTGATCGATTGGCTGGAGTCCTGTGTGATCGATTGGCTGGAGTCCTGTGTGATCGATTGGCTCGAGTCCTGTGTGATCGATTGGCTGGAGTCCTGTGTGATCGATTGGCTGGAGTCCTGTGTGATCGATTGGCTGGAGTCCTGTGTGATCGATTGGCTGGAGTCCTGTGTGATCGATTGGCTGGAGTCCTGTGTGATCGATTGGCTGGAGTTCTGTGTGATCGTTTGGCTCTCGTCCTGTGTGATCGATTGGCTGGAGTCCTGTGTGATCGATTGGCCTACAGACTATTTGTTATAATGTTAGAGTAAATTTAGAGTAAGTGAACTTCTGGTTAAATTGATGTTTGGGGAGAAAATGTGTCACGCTTTTGTGTTCCTGTATCTGAAGAGAGGGAGCAGTGTAGATTTCTGTGTGTTACATTGGTTCCTGCTCATTTAACTGCCTTATGTAAATGAAATAATTTGTTGGCTTACAGCCTACATCTTGATTTAGTAAGAATGTTTATCGAGTCCGCTATTGAAGAGAGGAGCATCACTTGTGGGTAGGTGCGGCTTTCTTGTATGGAGTAAGTTCCCTGTTACAATTACCTCATCATTGCTTCCCAAGAATGTGAGCAGAACAGAGTGCAGTCTGGATTGTGAGGGACATGAGGTTCATTTACAAGAGTGGCCAGTGAAACTATACCCGAGAAATGATCTAGTGTACAAACCCCAAACCATAACACTCACACAGAGACATCCCAAAGCACGGTGTTTAAAGATAGATGAACAGCACTAGTGTGGTAAGGTGCAGACCCTTCTACCTGCCTCGGGAATTCACGGCTGTTATCATCGCTGCAGTCTACATCCCACCACACGCCAATGCCAAACTAGCACTGAAGGACCTCTACAGGGCCATCAGCGAACAACAAACTGCGCACCCAGACGGAGCTTTTATCTTCGCGGAGGACTTCAATCACACAAACCTAAAAACTGTACTACCGAAATTCCACCAGAATGTTTCCTGCCCCACAAGAGGGGAGAACACACTGGATCAAGTCTACACGAGCATTGTAGATGCTTATAAGGCCATTCCCTGCCCCCACCTTGGGAAGTCTGACCACCTCTCCCTGTTTCTAGCCCCGGCATACAAACCGCTCATCAAAAGAGGGAGAACATCAATGAGAGCAGTGAAAATATGGCCAGAGGGGGCAGTATCGGAGCTTCAGGATTGCTTCGAACGCACTGATTGGGGCATGTTTGCCCACAATGACATCGAGGAATACGCATCCACAGTGCTATTCTACATTAACAGCTGCGTCGAGGTCGTCACGACCCATAAAAATATCAGGACATACCCCAACCAGAAACCCTGGATGAACGGAGAGGTCCGCTCACTGTTGAAAGCACGTGACGCAGCATTTAAATCTGGTGACGTGGTGGCTTACAGTGCAGCTAGGACCAACCTAAAAAAGGGGATCAGGACTGCCAAAAGGAAACAGACACTGCGGATAGAGGATCATTTCCACAACAACTCGGACCCCCGGTGCATGTGGCAAGGCATCCAGTCCATCACTGACTACAAGGGCAAAAACACCAGTCCCCCAGTTAGCGATGCCTCCCTTCCGGAGGAGCTTAACAACCTCTACGCTCGCTTCGACAGGGACAACAGGGAGCCGGCTACCAAAGCCTTGCCACCCCCGGAAGACCAGGTGCTCACTCTGTCGACCTCCGACATAAGGGGTGTTCTACGCGGAGTAAACACACGAAAGGCTGCTGGACCGGATAGCATCCCTGGACGGGTACTCAAGGAATGTACTGATCAGCTGGCTGATGTCTTCACCGCCATCTTCAATCTGTCATTGGCCCAGGCAGTAGTCCCTACATGCTTCAAGACCGCTACCATTATTCCTGTGCCAAAACAAACGGCTGTGACGTGCCTGAATGACTATCGACCTGTCGCACTCACACCCATCATAATGAAGTGTTTCGAGAGACTGGTCCTGGCTTACATCAAAGCCAGTGTTCCCACCTCTCTTGACCAACACCAGCTTGCCTATCATGCAAACAGATCAACAGAGGATGCAATCACAACTGCTCTACACTCGGCACTGAATCACTTAGATGGTAAGGAGACCTACATCAGAATGCTGTTCATAGACTACAGCTCAGCATTCAACACTATCGTCCCCAACAAGCTGGCCTCCAAACTCTTGGCCTGAACACTTCCCTCTGCAACTGGACCCTGGACTTCCTAACAAACAGACCCCAGTCTGTCAAATTAGGTAACCACACCTCCCCCCCCGACCCTGAACACGGGGGCCCCACAAGGATGTGTGCTGAGCCCCCTCCTCTACTCCCTCTTCACCCACGACTGTGTGGCTGTTCATGGTTCCAACACCATCATCAAGTTTGCAGATGATACCACGGTAGTAGGCCAGATCACCAACAACGATGAGTCAGCCTACAGGGAGGAGGTCCAGCATCTCGTGAAGTGGTGCGCCGATAACAACCTGGCCCTTAACATCAAGAAAACCAAAGAAATCATTGTGGACTTCAGGGAGTCTAAAGGCGGAAGTCACACCCCCATCCACATCCATGGGGCTGTGGTGGAAAGGGTGGACAGCTTTAAGTTCCTCGGAGTCCACATCACGGAAGACCTCTCCTGGTCCCTCAATACCTCCTCTCTGGTGAAGAAGGCCCAGCAGCACCTATATTTCCTAAGGAGGCTGAAGGGATGTAACCTGTCACCCCTGATCCTCTCTAACTTTTACCGCTGCACAATAGAGAGCATCCTGACGAACTGTATCACAGCATGGTACGGCAGCTGTAGCTACTATGACCGGAAAGCCCTGCAGCGGGTAGTCAAAACTGCCCAACGCATTACCGGCACCCGGCTACCGACCATAGAGCACATATACCAGAAACGCTGTTTACGGAGGTCACGGTCCATCATCAAAGACCCTACCCACCCCAGCCACAGTCTGTTCGCCCTCCTGCCATCTGGGAGACGCTACAGATGCATTCGCACCCGTACGACCAGATTTAGGAACAGCTTCTTTCCCAGGGCTGTCATCCTACTGAACTCCACAAATAAACTCTAAAGCCTGCACATCTGCCAATGCACTTTACTATGGTTATGTTTATGTTAATGTATTACAAGCCAAATGTATGTTGAATGTTTAAATGTCTTAATCTAAATGTACACTCTTGGGAGCCGCAAGCCTACATTTTGTTGTACTGCACTTGTGCACTAACAATGACAATAAAAGTTGATTTGATTTGATTTGATTTGATTAGACCGGAGTGATGTGTGGAGGAACGCACGGCCGTGTCAATGACTTTCAAATTATTAACTGCTTGTTCCACCATGGGAGATCATCCACAGAAATCTACAGTGATTGCTGAGCCCAGGAGACCGTTACAAAAACATTCCGCTTGGATTGCGGGAACAATTGCCACCTGTTCAGTTAGTCTGTGTACATCACGTTGACTGGCAGGTCACAAACCCTAATGCTCATTAAATACAGACTACTCCACCTCCAGGCTGGCCGTGAGTTACCAGCTGGTGCCACTACAAGGACCATCTCATCATGTCACAACTTGTGGTTTGTCGAGATTGTGCCCCGTGAGGCCCGGCGCCTTGAGAGTCATCACTGTGAGAGGCATCAGCATGCGACCCGGCACGGTGAGTCCCGGCCCAGTTAGACCTGGCACAGCGAGACCCGGTCCGGTTAGACCCGGCACAGCGAGTCCAGGTATGGTTAGACCCAGCACAGCGAGACCCGGCCCTGTTAGACCCGGCACAGTGAGTCCAGGTACGGGTAGACATGGTATGGAAAATCCCTGCCTGGTTAGACCTGGCACGGCAAGTCCCGGCCCGGTTAGACCCGGCACGGCGAGTCCCGGTCCGGCTAGACCCAGCCCAGTTAGACCCAGCCCGGTGAGACCCGGCACGGCGAGACCCAGCCCAGTGAGACCCGGCCCGGCGAGACCCGGCCCGGCGAGACCCAGCCCGGTGAGACCCGGCACGGCGAGACCCGGCCCGGCGAGACCCGGCACTGCGAGACCCGGCCCGGTTAGACCCAGCCCAGTGAGATCCGGCACGGCGAGACCCAGCCCGACGAGACCCGGCCCGGTGAGACCCAGCATGGCGAGACCCGGCCC
Source organism: Somniosus microcephalus (assembly GCF_052327205.1). Classification (NCBI taxonomy): domain Eukaryota; kingdom Metazoa; phylum Chordata; class Chondrichthyes; order Squaliformes; family Somniosidae; genus Somniosus; species Somniosus microcephalus. Next base: position 8,539,141 of record NC_141014.1, on the reverse strand, counting down.
GGCGAGACCCGACCCGGTGAGACCCGGCCCGGTTAGACCCAGCCCAGCGAGACCCAGCACTGCGAGACCTGGCCCGGTTAGACCCAGCCCAGTGAGATCCGGCATGGCGAGACGCAGCCCGACGAGACCCGGCCCGGTGAGACCCGGCACGGCGAGACCCGGCCCGGCGAGACCCGACCCGGCGAGACCCGGCCTGGTGATACCCGGCCCGGTTAGACCCAGCCCGGCGAGACCCGGCACTGCGAGACCCGGCCCGGTTAGACCCAGCCCAGTGAGATCCAGCACGGCGAGACCCGGCATAAGAACATCAGAAATAGGAGCAGGAGTAGGCCAGTCAAACAGCCTTTTTCCCCAATCTCCAATATTTTTTAAACTAATAAACCAAAGTGTACAATGAAAATGAAAAACACAATTGTTTTAAGGCCCGAATGATTTTTCTCCCAAATTGCTGGCAGCAGCGTCCCGATTGATGTTTTATTCCTGGTGGCTCCAGGACACTCCTGGAAGGTTGAAATCCTCGCTGGAGGCCAACACTGGGTGTGAACAATCAGGCCTGCCTGTGAAGCCCTCCCTGATAGAGCAAGACTGCTAACACTCCAGGTATAGGCTCGCAGGTGAAGAATGAATGAGGTTCGGCACCAAATGGCGTCCAGCACCTTGTAACTATACTGCAGTGCGCGTCAACACTGACGACAGCAGGAGAGAAAATGGAGGGAAAAATGAGACCGTGCAGAATATTTACGAGTTTGTAAACTGTTTCAGCTTTGCTGTTAATAAGTGTCAATACTAATAGTTTCCTAACGTTGACATATTCCGTTCTTCTTCCTCCATGAAGATTCCCTGCTTGACCCAGCAGCTCCTTTCCTCCTTGCAGCTGCCACCTATTTCCTTGGCTCTTCTTCATTTGATTGCAATCGCAATTGTGCGAATAACAAAAAAAAGGACAAAAATAAAATTCAAATCCGAAACGAAAACGACGTAGGCACGCACGCCATTGGGGGATTTCAATAGGCACGGGATAGTTGAACTGAATGGGTTACAGTTGAATAACAACAGTGGAAACACTCAGCAGGCCAGGCAGCATCCATGGAGAGAGAAACTGGGTTAACGTTTCAGGGCGGAGACCCTTCTTCAGGGTTACAGTTGCCGCTGATATCGTATGGCAGTGAGAGGATTCAGGGAGCGAGGGGCGCAGGTAGAAGAGCATCTGCCTCAATTAGCCCGGGGGAGGGGGAACAACAGCTCACGCAGCGTGACGTTAGCACAAGTGTGGGGGGGATGAAATATACAGCGGGACCCGGTGGGAGGAGAGCAGGGGACGGAGAACTCGAGCCGGGGAATCTGCGCTCAGCGACCAGCGACCGCCCTTTTCACCGAGCGGGGGCCTGGGCTCAGCGACAGTTGCTGCCTTCATCGCACGGACGATCGGGAGGGGGGAAACAGAAGTCCAAGTCGGGGCTGGAGCCGCCAGTTTGCTCAGTTCGATTCCACATTTATGCAACGGTTCCTTTTTCAAAATATCCGATTTTCTTTAAATCCTGGAGGCTATTTATGGCGGACCCCTTGAATCCTTCTCAGGGGTTGTAAACCCACATTTGAGGACCCCTATTGTGGATGGTACACACTGCAGCCACGGTACGCCGGTGGTGGAGAGAATCAATGTTTAAGGTGGTGGATGAGGTGCCAATCAAGCGGGCTGCTTTGTCCTGGATGGTGTCGAGCTTCTTGAGTGTTGTTGGAGCTGCACTCATCCAGGCAAGTGGAGAGTATTCCATCACACTCCTGACTTGTGCCTTGTAGATGGTGGAAAGACTTTGGGGAGTCAGGAGGTGAGACACTCGCCGCAGAATTCCCAGCCTCTGAGCTGCTCTTGTTGCCACAGTATTTATGTGGCTGGTCCAGTTAGATTTCTGGTCAATGGTGACCTCCAGGCTGTTGGTGGTGGATTTGATGATGGTAATGCCAATGAATTACAAGGGCCGGAGGTTAGACTTTCTCCTGTTGGAGATGGTCATTGGCTGGCACTTGTGTGGCACGAATGTTACTTGCCATTTATCAGCCCAAGTCTGGATGCTGTCCAGGTCTTGCTGCATGCGGGCATGGACTGCTTCATTATCTGAGGAACTGCGAATGGAACTGAACACTGTGCAATCATCAGCCATTGTCCCCACTTCTGACCTTATGGTGGAGGGCAGGTCATTGATGAAGCAGCTGAAGATGGTTGGGCCTAACACTGCCTTGAGGAACTCCTGCAGCGATGTCCTAGGGCTGAGACGATTGGCCTCCAACAACCACAACCATCTTCCTTTGTGCTCGGTATGACTCCAGCCAGTGGAGAGTTTTCCCCCCCCGATCCCCATTGACTTCAGTTTTACTAGGGCTCCTGGATGCTCCACTCAGTCAAATGCTGCCTTGATGTCGAGAGCAGTTACTCTCACCTCACCTCTGGAATTCAGCTCCTTTGTCCATGTTTGGACCAAGGCTGTAATGAGGTCTGGAGCCGAGTGGTCCTGGCGGAACCCAAACTGAGCATCGGTGAGCAGGTTATTGGTGAGTAAGTGCTGCTTGATAGCACTGTCGACGACACCTTCCATCACTTTGCTGATGATTGAAAGTAGACTGATGGGGTGGTAATTGGGCAGATTGGATTTGTCCTTTTTGTGGTCAGGACATACCTGGACAATTTTCCACATTATCAGGTAGATGCCAGTGTTGTAGCTGTACTGGAATAGCTTGGCTAGAGGCGCGGCTAGTTCTGGAGCACAAGTCTTCAGCACGATAGCCTTTGCTGTATCCAATCTGCTCAGCCATTTCTTGATATCACATGGAGTGAATGGAATTGGCTGAAGACTGGCATTTGTGATGGTGGGAACCTCAGGAGGAGGCCAAGTTGGATAGTTCTGGCTGAAGATGGTTGCAAATGCTTCAACCTTGTCTTTTGTGCTCACGTGCTGGGCTGCGCCATTGGTGCTGATGGAGCCTCCTCCTCCCGTTAGTTGTTTAATGATCCACCACCATTCATGACTGGATGTGGCAGGACTACAGAGCTTTGATCTGATTCGTTGATTGTGCAATTGCTTAGCTTTGTCTGTAGCATGCTGCTTCCGCTGTTTAGCATGCATACAGTCCTGTGTTGCAGCATCCCCAGGTTGGCACCTGATTTTCAGGTACGCCTGGTGCTGCTCCCGGCATGCTCTTCCACATTCCTCATTGAACCATGATGTGGAGATGCCGGTGTTGGACTGGGGTGGACAAATGTAGGAAGTCACACAACACCAGGTTATAGTCCAACAGTTTTGAGCTGTTAGATCTGACCTGAATCTATCACGGTGGTAGTGTCACACAGCATGATGGAGGGTCTTCTCACTGCGAAGACGGGACTTCATCTCCTCAAGGACTGTGCGGTGCTCACTCCTATCAACGTCCCGTGGAGTGAATCGAATTTGCTGGAGACTGGCATCTGTGACAGGTAGAGTGGTGAGGACGAGGTCAAGAGGTTTTTCCTTCATGTTGGTTTTGTCACCACCCAATCTATCAGCGATGTCGTAGAGTCCTAGGGGGAGAAATTCGGTGGAGCCGCAAACGGGGCGCCAAGCTTGCCTGGGCGCCGGAATTAGCGCAGCGATCGGAGCAGTTGCGACCGCCGGAAATTCAGCTTGAACACCCCAAGAGGGACACGGGGCGAGGCTCGAGGCGCTCCGCGTCCCTCTTAGGGCGCTGAAACTCAATATCGCAGCGCAACGTGCCGCAGCGCCAGACGCTGCAGCACGGCGCGCTGCGGTACTGCAGGCCTTCCTCCCATTCTTAAGGGGGAGGGGCCTGCACCAGCGCGATCGGAGATCGCAAGTGCTGGCAAAAGAGCCCGGCACCGAGGAGAAGTGCCGGGCTCTCGGAAAACAGCCGGCACTGCCGCGGGGGGAGATCAGGAGGCCGGGGATGGAGGTGCTGGCAGGTGGCCGCCGAAAAAACAGCCGCCCCGCACCTCCACCTTAATTTGCGCCACTGCCACCACAGGTAGGCCCTGTGAACCGGGCGCGAGTTGCGAACGGCGCTACAGAGGCGGTCGCTACTGAATATCGAGATCGGGGCGATAGCTGGGTGCTGCGCACACCGATGACGTCATCGGTGGCGGCGCAGCGCAACAGGCTAACGCCGCCATTAGCGCCCCAGCTAAATATCGCGGGAGGCGTGGCCAGTGGCGCTAAAGCCACTGAGTGCCCTCTTTAGGCGCTAACTGGTGGCGCAGCCCACCGAATTTCTAGGCCATAGAGTCATAACGGCATAGAAGGAGGCCATTCAGCCCATCGAGTCCATGCCGGCTCTCTGCAGAGCAATCCAGTCAGTCCCATTCCCCCTGCTCTATCCCCGTAGCCCTGCAAGTTTATTTCCCTCAAATGCCTATCCAGTCTCCCCTTGAAAACATTGTGTGTCTCCGCTTCCACCACTTCACTCGGCAGCGAGTTCCAGGTCCTCACCACTCGCTGTGCAAAAAAGTTTTCCCTCACATCCCCTCTGTATCTCTTGCCCAAAACCTTAAATCTGTGTCCCCTAGTCCTTGTACCATCAACTAGTGGGAACAGCCTTTCCCCGTCTAGCCTATCCAAACCCGTCATAATCTTGCACACCTCTATCAAATCATCCCTCAACCTCCTTTGCTTTAATGAAAACAAATCCAGCTTCTCCAACTTGTCCTTGTAGCTAAGATCCCCCATCCCGGAACCATTCTGGTAAATCTCCTCTGCACCCTCTCAAGGGCCTTCACATCCTTCCTAAAGTGTGGTGACCAGAACTGGAAGAAATACTCCAGTTGTGGCCTAACCAGCGCTTTACAAAGGTTCAGCATAACTTCTCTACTTTTGTACTCAATACCATTTATGAAGCCCGAGATCCCATATGCTTTGCTAACACTCTCTCAATATGTCCTGCTCCTATTTTTCTGTTTCTATCATCAAGGGGTATGGGGAGAGAACGGGAATATGGTATTGAGATAGAGGATCAGCCATGATCATATTGAATGGCGGAGCCAGCTCGAAGGGCCGAATGGCCGACTCCTGCTCCTATTTTTCTATGTTTTCTATGTTTCTTCTATGTTTCTATGTCCTGCCACCTTCAGGGACCTACGCACATTAACTCCCAGGTCCCTCTGTCCCTGCACACTCTTTAAAACTGTGCCATTAAGTGCATAATGCCTCTCCCTGTTCCTTCTGCCAAAATGCATCACCTCACACTTCTCTATTAAATTCCATCTGCCACTTGTCTGCCCATTCTGCTAGCCTTTCTATGTCCTGTTGCAGTCGATTGGTATCCTCCTCACTGTTTGCCACACCCCCAAGTTTGGTGTCATTGGCAAATTTAGAAATTCTACTCTGTATTCCAATATCCAGGTCATTTATATATATCAAAAAAGCAGCGGCCCCAGCACTGACCCTTGGGGAACACCACTGTCTACCATCCTCCAGTCTGAAAAACAGCCATTTACCACAACTCGCTGTTTTCTGTCCTTAAGCCAATTCCTTATCCAAGCTGCCACTGACCCACCTATTCCATGAGCCTCAATTTTGTTAACCAGCCTTCTATGTGGTACTTTGTCAAATGCCTTCCGAAAATCCATGTAGACAACATCCATTGCATTCCCTTCATCAATCCTCTGTTACTTCATCAAAAAATTCTATTAGATTAGTCAAACACAATCTGCCTTTTACAAACCCGTGTTGGCTCTCCTTAATTAGCTTAAACCTCTCCAAGTGTCTGTTAATTTTTTCCTTGATTATAATTTCTAAAACTTTACCCACCACTGATGTTAAACTGACCAGCCTGGAGTTACTAGGATTGTCCTTATTACACCCTTTCTTGAACAATGGTGTCACATTTTCCACTTTCCAATCCTCAGGCACCTCCCCCACATCTAGGGAAGATTGGAAAATTATGGCAAGCCCTTCCGCTATCTCCTCCCCCAATTCCCTTAGCAACCTGGGATGCAAGCCATCTGGACCAGGCGACTTGTCCACTCTAAGCATATCCAGCCTTTCTAGTACATCCTGTCTATCAATTGTCTCCCCTTCCATTGCTTCTACCTTTTCCACTTCTACCGATATTTTGTCAGCATCCACCTCCTTAGTAAACACCGATACAAAGTACTCATTGAGTGTTCTAGCCTTGCCCTGCGCCTCTAAGCATATATCACCTTCTTTGTCTCTAATAGGCCCCACCCCGCCTCTTACGACCCGCTTACTGTTTACATGCCGGTAGAAGATTTTTGGGTTCCCTTTTATGTTAACCGCCATTCTACTCTCATATTCTCTTTTTGCCAATCTTATTTTCATCTTCACTTCCCCTTCTCCCTTGAAGAATTCACCTGACATGCATCATACACCCTCTTTTTTTTGTTTCATCATCTTCTCCATCTCCCTCGTCATCCAAGGAGCCCTTGCTTTGGTTCCCTTACCCTTCCCTCTTGTTGGAATGTACCTAGCCTGTACTTGGAACATCTCCTCCTTAAAGATCACCCATTGTTCCGTTACAGTTATTCCTGTCAGTCTTTGGTTCCATTTTACCCTGGCTAGAACCTTTCGCATCCCATTGAAGTTAGCCCTATTCCAGTTTAGAAGTTCCACTCTAGATTGTTCCTGTGGTAAACCACTGTTAACCTGTACATGCCTGTGTGGTAAACCACTGTTAACCCTGTACAAGTCCAGGCATGTCTCAGCCCCTGGCTCCACCCCTAAGCCCGGGTATAAAGGTGACTCACCACCCTTCCCCCGGGAGCTCTTAGGATGGATTCACTAGCAGAGGCATGCTCTAGTTCTTAGTCAATAAAAGCCTACTTCATATAAGTCCATTTCGTAGTCTTTGGTATTGTTGATAGCGCATCAATTTTATTGACTAATTTTCAACATGGAGCAAATCTTGAAGCCGGAACGTTTAGACCTGGATCCTCAAGCAGCAGATGCAACCAATAACTTTGAACACTGGCTGAGTTGTTTCGAAGCCTTCCTGGAGGCCTCCAGCACTACTGTCACTACAGATGACGCGAAACGGCTTGCCTTGAACTCACGGGTGAGCCACCGAGTCTACTCGATCATCCGAGACGCCACTACTTACGCGGCCGCCATCGCGACGCTAAAGGAACAATACGTGAGGCCTGTTAACGAGGTCTATGCCAGACACCTCCTGGCTACCTGAAAACAGCGCCCCGGGGAATCGGGCGCTGAATATTTACTGGCACTGAGAGTCCTCGGCCGGGACTGTAATTGCAAAGCGGTGACGGCCAAGGAATGCACGGAAGACCTGATCCGAGACGCCTACGTAGCCGGCATCAGGTCCAACTATACTCGGCAGAGGCTGCTGGAACAGAGGGGGCTCGACCTGCAGAAGACGGTGGCCCTCGCTAACTCGTTAGATGTGGCCCTCCAGAACATGGACGCCTACCCCCCTGACTGGATGGCCACGTGGATGCCACGGGAGCAGCCATCTTGGGACCCGGTAAGGCCACAAGCCGCCAGCAGCCCAACTACAGCTGCAATGACCAGAGGCCAGAAATGCTACTTCTGCGGCCAGGCCAAGCACCCCAGACAGCAATGCCCAGCAAAGGACGCGACCTGCTCCAAATGCGGCAAGAAAGGCCACTACGCGAGAGTGTGCAAGGCGAAATCGACCCCCAATTCCAGCAGCGCCGCGTGTGAACTGTTTAGGCCGCCATTTTGGACCCCACCAACCACGTGTGAGCCGTGCGGGCCGCCATTTTGGACACCACCAGCCGAGGGGGAGCCGCCATCTTGGACACCATCTCGGGACCAGGCCCTCGGCGCGGGCGAATACTACAGCGACCCACCAACCTCGACGATGGCCTCCATCACCCTGGACCAATCTAGGCCCCATCAACTAGCCAGGTCCATGATGAACGTAAAGGTAAATGGCCATGCCACAAATTGCCTTTTCGACTGCGGAAGCACGGAGAGCTTCATCCACCCCGACATGGTGCGACGCTACTCCCTATCGGTTATGCGCACACGCCACCAGGTCTTTATGGCCTCAAAGTCCCATACGGCGGACGTCGGCGGCTACTGTGTAGCGACTCTGACAGTGAACGGCGTGGAGTACAGAGAGTTTAAATTCCTCGTCCTGCCACAGCTCTGCGCCCCCGTACTGCTAGGATTAGACTTCCAGTGCCATCTGGAGAGCGTCACGATGGCATATGGCGGGCCCCTGCCCCCACTTACAGTCTGCAGCCAGCAGAATTTAAACACGGCGCCGCGCAAAGTATGCAGCCTGTCCACCCTGAAGGTCAAACCCCCCCCCCGTTGTTTGCTAACCTCGCCAAAGACTGCAAGCCAATTGCTACTAAAAGCAGGCGGTACAGTGCCGGGGATAGGAGCTTTATTAAATCAGAAGTACAAAGACTCCTGAGGGAAGGGATTATCGAGGGCAGCACCAGCCCATGGCGAGCCCAAGTGGTGGTAGTAAAGACCGGCGAAAAACAGCGCCTGGTTATTGACTACAGCCAGATGATCAATCGATACACGCAATTAGACGCATACCCACTTCCCCGCATATCTGACATGGTCAACCAGATAGCACAATACCGGGTATTCTCGACGATTGATCTGAAGTCGGCATACCACCAGCTCCCCATCAGGCCTGAGGACCGCCAGTACACGGCCTTCGAGGCTGACGGTCGCCTCTACCACTTCCTCCGAGTCCCCTTCGGCGTCACCAACGGGGTCTCGGTCTTCCAAAGGGAGATGGACCGGATGGTTGACCAGAACGCGCTGCAGGCCACCTTCCCCTATCTAGACAACGTCACCATCTGCGGCCATGACCGGCAGGACCACGACGCCAACCTAAAAAAATTCCTCCGTACGGCCCAACGGCTGAATCTGACATACAACAGAGAAAAATGTATGTTCCGCACCACGCGCCTCGCTATTCTTGGCTGCGTGGTGGAAAACGGAGTCATCGGCCCTGACCCCGACCGAATGCGCCCCCTCCTGGAACTACCCCCCCCCCCCACTGCCTAAAAGCCCTGAAGAGATGCCTAGGGTTCTTCTCTTACTACGCCCAGTGGGTGCCCAACTATGCGGACAAAGCCCGGCCCCTCATCAAGTCAACCTCCTTCCCCCTGACGGCAGAGGCCCGTGCGGCCTTCACCCTCATAAAAGAGGACATTGCGAAGGCCACAATGCACGCAGTGGATGAGTCCATCCCTTTCCAAGTGGAGAGCGATGCATCCGACTTCGCCCTAGCCGCAACCCTTAACCAGGCAGGGAGACCCGTGGCCTTCTTTTCACGGACCCTCCAGGGCCCCGAAATTCGACACTCCTCAGTCGAGAAGGAGGCCCAGGCATAGTGGAGGCTGTACGGCACTGGAGGCATTACCTGGCCGGTAAATGTTTCACCCTGCTCACTGACCAACGGTCAGTAGCATTTATGTTTAACAACAGACAAAGGGGGAAAATCAAAAATGATAAGATATTGTGGTGGAGGATCGAGTTATCCACCTACAACTACGATATCTTATGCCGGCCCGGGAAACTTAATGAGCCCCCAGACGCCCTATCCCGTGGGACATGTGCCAACGCACAAGTCGATAGGCTACGGACCCTCCACAATGATCTCTGCCACCCGGGGGTCACCAGGTTCTTCCACTTTATTAAAGCTCGCAACCTGCCTTACTCCATCGAGGAGGTCAGGACCATGACCAGGAACTGCCAGGTCTGTGCCGAATGCAAACTGCATTTTTATAGGCCAGATAGGGCACACCTGATTAAAGCCACCCGCCCCTTCGAACGTCTCAGCGTCGATTTCAAGGGGCCCCTTCCCTCCTCTGACCGCAACACGTACTTCCTCAATATTATTGACGAGTACTCCCGTTTCCCCTTCGCCATCCCCTGCCCGGACATGACCAGCGCCACAGTCATCAGGTGCCTCCACGACCTGTTCGCCATATTTGGCTTCCCCAATTACATCCACAGCGACAGGGGCTCGTCGTTCATGAGCGACGAGCTGCGCCAGTACCTGCTCGAGAAGGGCATAGCCACGAGCAGGACTACCAGCTACAACCCCCGGGGTAACGGACAGGTAGAGAGGGCGAACGCAACGGTCTGGAAGACCGCCATGCTCGCCCTAAAATCCAAGGGCCTCCCAATCTCCCGCTGGCAAGATGTCCTCCCCGATGCGCTCCACTCCATACGATCACTGCTCTGTACTGCCACAAACGCCACCCCTCACGAGAAGATGTTCGTCTTCCCCAGGAAATCCACCTCGGGGACATCACTACCGCCATGGCTGACGTCTCCGGGACCCGTCCTGCTCAGGAAACACGTGAGGAGCCATAAGACGGACCCCCTGGTCGAAAAGGTTCACCTCCTCCACGCCAACTCACAGTACGCCTACGTGGCGTATCCTGACGGGCGGGAGGACACAGTCTCAATTCGAGACCTCGCACCCTCAGGTACCACCCGAAACACCATCGATCACCATCCACTACCTCCACCCACCACCACTACCCACGACGCACCACCGGGGTGTCTACCACGAACTGACGACATGCCGGTGCCATCCCTACCCCGAGAGGACGACACGCCAGTGCTCCGTCCCACGCGAGAAGCGGCCGCGGGCAAAGAACCGCCGCAACCGGCACCACGAAGATCATTACGGCAGACAAGACCCCCGGAGAGACTTTCGTATACGAACTTTTGAAACACTTCACCCCGCCGGACTCTTTTTTAAACGAGGGGTGAATGTGGTAAACCACTGTTAACCTGTACATGCCTGTGTGGTAAACCACTGTTAACCCTGTACAAGTCCAGGCATGTCTCAGCCCCTGGCTCCACCCCTAAGCCCGGGTATAAAGGTGACTCACCACCCTTCCCCCGGGAGCTCTTAGGATGGATTCACTAGCAGAGGCATGCTCTAGTTCTTAGCCAATAAAAGCCTACTTCATATAAGTCCATTTCGTAGTCTTTGGTGTTGTTGATAGCGCATCAGTTCCTTGCTCCTCTCCATTGCTAATCTAAATCTTACGATACGATGATCACTCGTACCCAAATGTTCTCCCACAGACACTTGGTCGACCTGGCCCACCTCATTCCCCAGCACCAGATCCAGCAATGCCTCCTTCCTAGTTGGGCCAAGAACATATTGGTCAAGGAAATTCACCTGAACACATTTCAGAAATTCCTCCCCCTCCTTTCCCTTTACCCTAGCATTATCCCAATCGATATTTGGGTAATTAAAGTCCCCCAATATCACCACTCTATAGTTCTTGCATATCTCTGCGATTTCCCTCAGATTTGCTCCTCTACCTCCCTCTCACTATTTGGAGGCCTATAGAATACCCCCAATAGCGTGTTCATACCCTTTTTGCTCCTCAACTCTAACCAAATGGATTCTGTCCTTGTCCCCTCAAGAACATCCTCCCTTTCCAACACTACAATGTCTTCCTTAATCAGCACTGCCACCCCACCTCCCTTTTTTCCTTCCCTATCTTTTCTGAACACCTTGTACCCTTGAATATTAAGTGCCCAGACGTCAGTTTTTAAGCCACATTTCTGTTAATGCCACAACATATTGCCACGCGGCTAATTGTGCTTGGAGCTCACCAACCTTATTCCGCACACTGTGCATTGACGTACATGCATTCTAAACCCACTTTTGAATTTTTCGTAGTCTTTCTTAGTCTGCTTCTATCTAATATGGTACTACTACCGCCTCTAGTACTACTTTCTTCTCTAGTACTATCCAACACACTCACTCTTTTATGTACCTTATTCCTCTTTTCTACTCCTATATGCTGGTGCCCATCCCCCTGCCAAGCTAGTTTAAACCCTCCCCAACAGCACTAGTGAACCTCCCCGCAAGAATATTGGTCCCAGCTCCGTTGAGGTGTAACCCGTCCAGCTTGTACAGGTCCCACCTTCCCCAGAAACAGTCCCAGTGCCTCAGGAATCTAAAGCCCTCCCTATTGCACCAACTCTCCAGCCACACATTCATCTGTTCTATCCTCCTATTCCTGTACTCACTAGCACGTGGCACTGGGAGTAATCCAGAGATTACTACCTTTGTGGACCTGCTTTTTAATCTCTTTCCTAGCTCACTATAGTCTGCCTGGAGGACCTCATCCCTCTTTCTGCCTATGTCGTTGGTACCGATATGGACCACGACTCTCTGGCTGTTCACCCTCCCCCCTCAGAGTGTCCTGCAGCCGCTCAGTGACATCCTTGACCCTGGCACCAGGGAGGCAACATACCATCCTGGAGTCACGCCTGCCTGCCTCCACAGAAACGCCTATCTGTTTCCCTAACTAATGAATCCCCTATCACTATTGCTCTTCCATTTTGGACTAGGGGAATCAAGGGATATGGAGACCGGGCGGGAAAATGGAGTTGAGGTCGATGATCAGCCATGATCTTATTGAATGGCAGAGCAGGCTCGAGGGGCCGTATGGCCCACTCCTGCTCTTATTTCTTATGTTCTTATGTCCTTCAAGACTCAGCCAGGACTGGTGCTGCCGAGCTACTGTTGGTGATGGACATTGAAGTCCCCCACCCAGAGTACATTCTGTGCCCTTGCTACCCTCAGTGCTTCTTCCAAGTGATGTTCAACATGGAGGAGCAGGGATTCATCAGCTGAGGAAGGGCAGTAATCAGCAGGAGGTTTAACCTGATGTCATGAAACCTCATAGGTTACGGAGTCAATGTTGAGGATTCGCAGGGCCGCGCCATCCTGACTCTCGCGCTCTGTCGCTCGGTCTCGCGCTCGGTCGCTCGGTCTCGTGCTCTCTCGCTCTGTCTCGCGCTCTGTCGCTCGGTCTCGCGCTCTATTGCTCGTTCTGTCGCTCGGTCACATTCGATCACTTACTAAGATCACATCTGGCCAGATGCTGGAATCACTCTGCTTGTGCCTCTCATTGGATCCTTATTAAACGAGTCATCGTGAGCAGATAATCTTATCAGCAGCCAATCCAAACCTAGCAGCAGCAGATGAGTTGTATTACCACCAATAAAACACAGGACTTTCAGAGAAACACAATTCAACCCCTCTCCCACTCCCAGTACACATGACCACACATTGATAGCAAAACCATGGCAAGCTTCACACTTTATTTATTCTTAATGGGATGAGCTGGAGGTCAATGAATGGGATGTTATCTTCAGACACAAAAGAAAAAAGAGCAGTCATGGTGAATGGAAATAAAGCCACCTGGTGTCTCTGAAGCGCGCAGCATGGGACTGAGCCATTCGTACCGGGCAGCTCTCTGGGTCCATTACTGGTCTGTGAGAGGGTAGCCGTTAGGAGGCTCCAGCCTGCCCTGGGCGAGGAAGCGGAAACCTACCAACCAATGCTGCTGGGACTGAATTATCAGGGACCCCTGCTGGAAAGTGCAAGTTGTGCAGACGTCGAGTGAGGATGGGGATCGTGATCGGGATCAGCTGGTGATGCTCACACTCCCTGTTCAAGCTCGCACGTTAAGAATGAAGAGTGATGTCAGAAAGCAAGCGGGACAGCGGGCGGGGGAGTGGGCGGGGCGGAACAGCAGGCAGGGAAGCGGTTGGGTTGGGACAGTGGGCGGGGAAGTGGGCGGGGCAGTGGGCGGGGCACGAGCGTGGGTGGGACAGTGGACTGGTCAGTTGACAGGGCAGACAGCAGGTGGGACTGTACAGGGGCAGGATAGTGGGTGTGAGGACAACGGGGGAACAGTGGGCAGGGGCACAGCAGGTGGGGGGTCAGCGGGCGAGGGCTGGACAGCGGGCAGGCAGGTCTGCAGTGGCAGGGCAGGAAGACCAGTTTGAGAGGATTTCAGGACACGGGCAGTCAATGCAGGTTCCGTAATACCAAGAAACAGTTTAAAAATGGAGTTTTGTGAAGTAAGGACTTGTATTCCAGTAAAGTACTGAAAACTAATCAGATTTAAATAAATAGAGAACTTCAACCCTGACACCCACCTACAGACAGAAACATGACGACACAGTCGCACACCCACCATCAATGTGTTTAATCAGCCAACTGATCTGGAGATAAAGCAGTGGTTCTGCCACACTGCCTGAGGAGCAGCCATTACTGGATAGAAATCATGCTGGGACGGCAGGGAGATTCTCCCTGCTAGTTCACTGAGAAACAATTAGATATTCAGCAAAGGATTTACATTATTTTGCAAATTACCAACAGATTTGGTTTTTGTTTTGAATATTGAGACAATGGAGATTTTACAAGTCCTGTGCTCCTTCTCCCGTGCGCGGGGCAGTGTCGGAGAGCTGGAGCCTGGAACCACCCTGCTCTTGGATGGCAGTCACTGGATGAGACAGTTCTCGCGCTCCCTGGCCTGTCCTCGGCCCAGCACCTTCTCCTTGATGTACATCAGGTCGCTGTTGACACTGGGCCTGCGGGCCAGGGGAAACACCATGCCGAACGCGCCCACCTCCTTGACACGCCTGAGTCGGAACGACTTGCGGTGGAGTGCCTCGCCGTACTGGACTGAAATCTTGCGGTGAAGGGCAGGGCTCATTTCGTGGGGGAGCTTGGCCATGCTGAAGAGAGACCGGAACATCTCCTCCACGTTGGCGTTCTTCTTGGCGGAGATTTCGAAGTAGGCGCTGTTGGCATCGTCGGAGATCAACCGCTCAGCCTCCTCGGCCTGGACCTCTCGGTGCAGCTCCACCCGGTCAGCCTTGTTGCCGCACAGGGCCACGGGGATTTCCATCGCCTCTTTGGTCTTGTCCTTCAGGCATGTCTTGCACTCGATGATCTGCCTGCGCAGGCGCTGGACTTCCTCGAAAGACCCCCGGCTGTCCAGGCTGAAGACCAGGATAAAAATATCACCTGCAAAACAGAGGGCAACGAAAAGTCATTCGCAGTGTGGGGGGCAGGGGGAAGGGATTGGGTGACGCACAGACTTGACACAGACGCCAACGTATGGAGTGGAGAAAAGTTTAAGGTTAAAGTTCACAGGTCAGTTGAACCCAGTGTCAGGCAGTCACTCCCACCCGAGGGTCACCAACAATCCAGGATCGTCCTGGAATTGAAGATTAATCTCCTGGACACTGAGGCGAGCAACACCCAGGAGAAAAATCATAGGAGCTTCAAAAAAAAAGTATTTAAAAAAATACATCTTTCAACACTTCTGCTCATTAGTGATAAAAATATTGGAGAGGGGAAAGAGGCTGTTTGACTGACGGTGAAGAATCATCCAATTAGGTAACGAGGGGTCTGTTCCTTTCCGATTGGCTGGGGAAAGGCGGGCGCCGCGAGGATGGACGTGTCGGACGACCAATAGCGGGAGTGTGGGGGCGGGGCAGTTGCAAGCAAGAGGTCATGTGATGACTCCTCCAAGAATATGTCCGACTACAGTTGGCGACCCGACCGGTCCCTGGTGCGACAGTGGCCTCTGAGAACGGAGTTCAGATCCGGACGGGGGATCGTACACCCAAGGGGTTTTGTGGGGGGGGGGGGGTGGGGAGGAGGAGCTGCCACCATCTTGAAATCCCACGGCCACACCTACGTTTCCCCAGTGGTGCCAATCTCACCGGCTGACCACACAGTCTGGCTGGGCCCAGTGAGCTGGTGGCAAGGAAACCAGCTGTTTAACATTGCCCCCGGGGGAACCGTGTCATGACACGGGGCTGTACAATGCAAACTTTCCCACCTGCTGTCTCCCGGAGCTGCCTCTCCAGCCCCCAGGGACCTAAGTCCGATATTACAAGGGTGCTGGTGGACTGGGTGGTGTCCACACACCAGTAACCTAAACACAGCTTCACAACACGCTCCCTCCGGAGCCAGTCTAACCCAGGCACAGGCCTCCTACACACCCAATACTTTCAAAAGGCAGAATAAGAAAAGGTAGGGAAAATCTCTTGAAGTTCAACCCTCCAGTAACCTAACTCTCCCATCAAAGCCCATCCCTCTCTCTATATAGTCCTCTCTCTATGTATATCCCTGACTTTGTATAGACAATGTTCACAGTACTCTACAAGTGTGGTCGAACCAAGGTTCTATACAAGTTTATAGAACAGAGTAGAGACAGTCTCAGGGCCGAATTTTGTTGAAAGCTAAAGTGAATTTTAAACAGAACTCTGTAAAAAGAAACAAATGACTCGTGCAGCGTGTGATTGCCTAGTTTTCTGTTTACACATGACTTGCAATTTATGAAAATGTATAAATATTGTAGCCCCGTGAGTCCGAGGCTCACTCTTTGGGAGGCATACTTGTGTGCAGAAACACAATGGGGTTTCTCAGAGTGAAGTCCAGGTACCTTAATAAAACTTTACTTATTTTACAGTTTCTGACTTTGTGTATTACTGAGAAAGTGATAGACTGACCGGCGTGTTTAGTCTCCTAAAGCAGCGAACCCTGACCCCAAGTTAGGGGTAGATCCTCCTCACAGAAGCGAGGGGTTAACACCCAGATCCCTTTGTTCTTCTCCCATTTAGACATTCGGGGAGAAGTTTGGTTGGATAGTGCCTCCCGTTAGCGCCTCCGGGCGCAGCGATGTTAGCGCCGCCAGCGAAATTCACCTGGCGGTTTGCGGTGGTACTAACCACTACCGCCACGCCCGCCTGCGCCGAGAGATCGTGACGTCATCCAGCCGCGCATCGCACTGGACCGGAAATTGATTCTCGCCCCCTCCCTCACCGCCTGCCGTTAGGAACGACAGGTAGAGGAGGCGGTTTGCAGTCGCTGGGAGCTACAGGAACGCTATTTAATGGCGTGAACTTCCTGGGTTTTTTTGTCGGCAGTGCTGCCTTGTCACTTTGACAGAAACAGACGGGCGTTTTGACCGATCTGAGCTTTTCCTACTTGAAGGAGTTTTTCTTCAAGAAAAATGTATCAGTTTCATTTGTGTTGCATTTGATATTGCAACATTTCCAACACTTAATGGGGGCTGTACTGGCATGGGACCTCGCCCTCCAGCGTCACCGTCAGAGGCAGCGGAGGCAGAGAGAGAGAGAGAGAATGGAAAACGTGGCCAGAGGGAGGAGGGCCAACAGGGCTCTCAACAGGAGCCCTTACCCTCCCAGGGTATTCCGGGAGCAATTCTCCTACATTCATCTGGAGGAGCAGTGCCTTAGAAGGCTCCGCTTCAGCAAGGAGGTGGTCACTGAGCTCTGCCACCCCCTGCAGTCAGAGCTCCAGCCTCAGCTCAGGACCAGGACGTCTCTCAGTGGCAGTGAAGGTCACAGTCGCTCTCAATTTCTATGCCAGCGGCTCCTTCCAGGCTTCAACAGGGGATATTGTGAACATCTCCCAGTTCGCCGTCCATTGCTGCATCCGGGAGGTGACAGGTGCTCGGTACAGAAGGAGAAGGGAGTACATCTCATTCCTCATGACCAGAGACAAACAGCATGAACGCGCATGTGGCTTCACTAGGATAGCGGGCTTCCCCACGGTTCAGGGTGCCATTGACTGCACCCACGTGGCATTGCAGGCACCTCAT
Source organism: Somniosus microcephalus (assembly GCF_052327205.1). Classification (NCBI taxonomy): domain Eukaryota; kingdom Metazoa; phylum Chordata; class Chondrichthyes; order Squaliformes; family Somniosidae; genus Somniosus; species Somniosus microcephalus. The sequence goes on along the minus strand of NC_141014.1, from coordinate 8,521,713 downwards.
CACAATGCAGAGGTGTTCTTCAACTGCAAAGGCCACCACTCTCTGAACATGCAGTTGGTGCGCGACCACAGACAGCACATCCTCGCCGTCAATGCCCGCTATCCTGGCAGCAGCCATGATGCATTCATCCTGCGACAGACTGGTGTCCCAGCACTGTTACACCCACCACCACATCCCCCTCTCTCTCACTCCACCCCCTCCCTCTCTCTCTCTCTCCATTCCTCTCTCTCTCTATCCCTCTCTCTCTCTCTCTCTACATCTCTCTCTCTCTCCATCCCTCTCTCTCCATCCCTCTCTCTCTCTCTCTCTCACTCTCCATCCCTCTCTCTCACTCTCCATCCCTCTCTCTCTCTCTCCATCCCTCTCTCTCTCTCTCCATCCCTCTCTCTCTCTCCATCCCTCTCTCTCTCCATCCCTCTCTCTCTCCATCCCTCTCTCTCCATCCCTCTCTCTCTCCATCCCTCTCTCTCTCCATCCCTCTCTCCATCCCTCTCTCTCTCCATCCCGCTCTCTCTCCATCCCGCTCTCTCTCCATCCCGCTCTCTCTCTCCATCCCGCTCTCTCTCTCCATCCCGCTCTCTCTCCATCCCGCTCTCTCTCCATCCCTCTCTCTCTCTCTCCCCATCTCTCTCTCCATCTCTCTCTCCATCCCTCTCTCTCCACCCACCCATCCCTCTCTCCCCATCCCCTCTCTCTCACTCTCTCCCTGTAGTGTATGTACCTTTAAGAGAGAACTACTTTTACAGCTCCTGTATACTGTAGTACCGGCAGTGACCACACCTGTATATAAGCCTTGAGCATGCCTCTGTACTGTCAGCCTTTTGACTACCCTCCTCCAGTAAACAGCTGTTGATTGTTAAGTTACAGCCTCCGTGTAGTTATTGGAAAGCATCATACTCTAAGAATCACGGATTCAACAGTGGCGACGAGGTCGATTCGAATCTACCTGCAACTCTGCATTTCCCTTCGAGGATTCGCTCCGGGAGGACGGTGGAAGAAAGTCGAGGCCAGAAGCACGGGCGTCGACCACGACCAACCGCCCAGCCATCCGGCAGAGAGTGAACATCGCAGGGGAGGCTGTTGAGAGCCGGGTTTGGTTCCCCAGCCACGACGATCCAGCAACAGACTGGCAACAGGTACAGCGCAGACCCTTCCCAGACAGCGGCGGCTGGAGCCGACCGACGGCAGAGAAAAAGCCGAGCAGCGTCGACGGGGTAAGAGAGAGGGTGAAGCGCACAGGGCGCGGCCGGGGGTTGAAAACTGAACGGCGTCAAGGAAAAACAAACAGAGAGAGGGTAAAGCAGCAGCCGGGGTTCAGGACCGAGCGATGGCAACGGGAAAGGCGCACAGGAGAACGCGCAGAGCACAGCCAGGGCTCAAGGGCTGAACCGAGTCCGCGGGGAGAAGAAGGGAGTGCACGGGAGACGCCATTGAGCCGCAGAGAAGAAGGGAGAGCGCGGGAGACGCCATTTTAGAAGCCACAGCGGAGAAGAAAGGAAAGCGCGGGAGACGCCATTTTGTGCCAGCGGAGAAGAAGGGAGAGCGCGGGAGACGCCATTTTAGACAGTTAACACACCCAAGGATGCCGAAGAGTGGCAGTATCACTGTGTTCGACAATGAAGTCGAAGATTGGGCGACATATGTGGAACACATTGAGGTGTACTGCAGGGCGAATGAAGTGCCAGATGCTAAGAAAGCACTGGTTTTGTTAAGTTCCATGGGTGCAAAAACTTATGGCTTACTGCGAAACATAATAACCCCAGAGAAGCCAGTGGATAAGAATTTCGAAAACATAGTGGAAATCCTACAGGACCACTTAAACCCCACACCACTGCTGATAGCAGAAAGATTTAAGTTCCACAAAAGGAACCAGCATAAAGATGAAAGCAATGCTGAGTACTTAACGGAACTGCGCAAGCTATCGAAACACTGCCAGTTTGGAGTGGGACTAGCAGATACGTTAAGGGACAAGTTTGTGTGTGGGCTTCAAAGTGAAGGAACCCAGAAACGGCTTCTATCAGAAAAGGATCTTACGCTGGACAAGGCTTTCAGCATGGCAGTATCACGCGAAGCAGCCGCACGGGGTGCTGCAGAGATACAACGGAGACCGCAAGAATATGGCACCAATGAAATGTCATATGGAGCAGGGAAGTGTTATTGCTGTGGCAGAACAACACACGACCAGAAGGATTGTTGGTTCAAGGACCAAGTGTGCAGACAGTGTGGAAAAGCAGGACACATAGCAAGAGTCTGCAGGTCAGGGAAGAAAACCAGCAGCAAGAAATCTCCACAGGAGAAGTACAAAAAGGTACATAAGGTGATGGACAGTAGTTCAGATGAACAGAAAAGTGATACAGACTCCGGAAGCAAGGAGCTGGGTTGTCTGAAACTACATAAGGTAATCAAAATGGAGGATCACCAGACTATCTGGGTCACGCTCAAGATAGACGGAGTCCAAGTGAAAATGGAATTGGACACAGGATCAGCCCTAACAGTCATAAACCAAAGGGACTACAAGCGGCTATTTTCACATATACCCTTGAAAGCTACAGAGATTGTCTTGAAGACGTACACGGGGCAAAAAGTCTACCCCAAAGGAAAAATAAGGGTGAAAGTGATATACAAAGGCTAGGAAATACCTAAAATGGACCTATATGTATTGCCAGATGGAGGACCACCACTACTAGAACGTGAATGGATCCGAAGACACAATTAGATTGGCATTCCATACAGGCACTGAAGGTTGAGGCCAAAAAGGATGACAACGTCACACCTGGACGACTGTCAAAAATGCTAACTGACACACAAGAAGTGTTCCAGGAGGGACTCGGAACACTAAAAGGCATAACAGCAATGACTAAAATAGAGGAAAATGCAAGCCCAAAGTTTTTTAAGGCCAGACCGGTGCCTTATGCGATCCGACCAGCTGTTGAAGCAGAGCTGGAAGGGTTGGAACGTTCAGGAGTACTGTCCAAAGTAGACTGGAGCGAGTGGGCTACACCCATCGTTCCTGTAATGAAGAGGTCGTTGAGTAATACGCCTGGGGAACCAAAGAAGGTCTGCATCTGTGGGGATTTTAAGGTGATGGTGAACCCAGTCCTTCACACGGTACAATATCCGCTTCCACGGATTGAGGATATTTTCGCCTCGCTACCTGGAGGTAAACGCTTCACCAAAATTGATCTGGCTCAGGCGTACTTGCAAATGGAGGTAGAAGAAGCCTCGAAACAATACCTCACGATCAACACTCATAAAGGTCTCTACCAATACAACCGGCTGGTGTTCGGGGTAGCATCGGCTCCGGCTATTTGGCAAAGGGCAATGGATCAAGTCCTGCAAGGGATTCCAGGGATCCAGTGTTATTTGGATGACATCCTGGTCACGGGCGAAAATGACAGTGATCACCTCGCCAACCTGGAGAAGGTGCTCACTAGATTAAAGGAATATGGGCTACGAGCTAATCGCCACAAGTGCGAGTTTTTCCAGAAGCAGATCTCGTATTGTGGCCATGTTATTGATGAAGAGGGGTTACATAAGTCCCCTGAAAAGATTGAGGCAGTAGTCAAGGCTCCAGCACCGGAAAATGTGTCACAACTGAGGTCGTTCCTCAGGCTGGTAAACTACTACCATAAGTTCTTACCAAATTTGTCTGCAGTATTACACCCACTGAACACCCTACTGCAAACGGGGGTACCATGGAAGTGGGAATGACGAATGTAAACGAGCTTTCCAGAAGTGCAAAGAATTGATTCACATCAAAAGAGGTGTTGGCCCATTTCAACCCAGCACTACCAATTCGGTTGGCATGTGAATGCATCACCCTATGGTATTGGCGCAGTGCTGTCGCACAAATTCCCGGACAGGTTGGAAGAGGCAGTAGCCTTTGCGTCTCGGTCACTAACCTCAGCCGAGCGCAACTACGCCCAGATCGACAGGGAGGCCCTCAGCCTAGTATGGGGAGGTAAAAAATTCAACACTGATCTGCAAAGGCAGAAGTTCACCTTGCTGACTGACCACCAACCACTTGTCTCCATCTTCAATCCAAAGAAGGGTGTTCCGGTGATGACTGCACAACGGTTACAAAGATGGTCCCTTTTTCTAGGGGCGAACCAATATGAAATAGAATATAAAGGCACGAAACAGCATGGAAACGCTGATGGGCTATCACGCCTAGCACTGCCTACTGTGGAGGAAGCACCAGCAGTGGACCCTATCCGAGATATTCTTATTCGTCAATAATTGAACGATTGCCAGTACTAACGCGCGATATAGGATAGGAGACCCGCAATGATCCAACAGTCTCGGGTATATGATTGTGAGGGGATGGCCAACACATGGCGACTCACTGTTGCCAGCATTCTCATCCAGAAGAGAACAGCTGTCAGTATGCCAGGGGACAGTGATGTGTGGATCCCGAGTGGTAATTCCACCCAAGTTAAGGGAGAGAGTGCTCAATGAGCTTCACAAAGGTCATCTGGGAGGGGTGAAAATGAAAAGCCTTGCTAGGGCTTATGTGTGGTGGCCGGGGATCGATCAACAAATCGAGGACCTAACCAAGAGCTGCTCAGGATGCCAGAAGGTCCAAAATGCACCACCACATGCCCCTCTGCACCCATGGGAGTGGCCCTCCTCTCCATGGCAACAGGTGCATATTGATTTTGCTGGTCCATTCATGGACTCAATGTTCTTAATAGCAGTGGATGCTCACTCGAAACGGCCGGAGGTGATAAAAATGTCCTCAACCACTACAGAGAAAACGATTGCAGTCCTACAGACTATATTTGACAGGAACGGCTTGCCAGAGCAGATTTGCTCTGATAATGGACCACAGTTTGTGTCCGAAGAGTTTCGGAAATTTATGAGAAGGAATGGGGTAAGGCATTACACATCCGCCCCGTATCATCCAGCCACAAATGGATTGGCTGAGAGGTTCGTACAAACCTTTAAAAAGGCGATAAAGGCCATGTGCGATGATGAAATTCCACTACAGCATAAGGTGGACAATTTCCTGTTAGCCTACAGAAATGTGACACATGCAGTTACCAACCAGACCCCGGCCATGATGTTCTTTAACCGAAGGTTGAGATCTCGTCTGGATTTGCTCAGACCAAATGTGCGAAGTAATGTTGAGGATAAACAATTCCAGCACACCAATGAGAAGCCGACAAGGAGCTTCAATGTATTACAATCAGTCTTGGCCCGTGACTACTGAACAGAGAAATGGCAACCCGGAACGATATGCACACGGCAGGGGCCATTAATGTACACAGTGGATGTCGGGGAGAACATTGTGAGACGCCACGTCGACCAGATGTTAGCGTCACAGGAACGAGTCAACCCCATGTCTCGCGTCCCTGGGGATGAACCCGACATACCGGTAGCATCTACCTCAGAAACAGTAGCAGTGGAAACTGATGAAATAACCGATGAAAAGGGGCCAGAGTCGCCTCCGCAGCAAGAACAAGAACCTCGGGAAGGGCACTATCCAGAAAGGATCAAGAAGCCGCCCCAAAGACTGAATCTATAAATGGACTATTTCAGTTTAATGTGCATGTTAAAGTGTTAATTGTTATTTGAACATTATGGGTACTGCTGGTCTAAAAGGGGAGGAATTGTAGTGTATGTGCCTTTAAGAGAGAACTACTTTTACAGCTCCTGTATACTGTAGTACCGGCAGTGACCACACCTGTATATAAGCCTTGAGCATGCCTCTGTACTGTCAGTCTTTAGACTACCCTCCTCCAGTAAACACCTGTTGATTGTT